>NC_057353.1:50760000-51060000 GCF_016509475.1 Prionailurus bengalensis
GAAAGAACTATCTCTTTAAAGGTATTAGCATAAAGATAGCACATTTGTTTATTATGCTTCCAAATCAGTTCCTAGTATCTCTGCCACAGGTAACAATTGACTTTTCAGGCTTCAAGTTAATAGCCTTGTCTCTTGCTTGTAGGGATCAATATTAGTATTAATTAATCACCATTATCGGCACCAGGATCTGGTTCTATTTGTTGTTACATCAGCAAAATATCAATATAGAAAGTGGACTCTCTGATCGTCATGGCAACTTCATCTCTTGGGTCAAAGAAAGTTTATCTTATCTGTGCATAGAGAGTGGCAAACTGTTTAGGGATCTAGTTTGAACTCTAAGAACATTGATTTAGTTTTTGTTTGCGAATAGAGGCTGAATTCCAATCACAAGGGATAGGTAAGATTTAAATATTAATGCCAAGAGGCTTGTCTGGGAGGGTGTCCTACCACTACTGTCGAACTATCTGTTTGAGATGACAGAAAGGTAGAGAAGAATTGTCTAGTCAGGATTATTTAAAGCCTTAGTAATTTGTGCTTTGACAAATACTTCTAAAAATGAGTATGTGATAATTACGAGGTAAATTGGTTTGGGTCACGATTTCAGATGTTAAAATAAAGAGACTATTATTTTTTCTCTTCCATCCCTTCTTTCCTGGTCCATTATTATAACACCCACTACTTGAAAAAGTAGTTTTGGGGACCAGTTTTGCTTCAGGTTGGGTGTGAGGTCATGAATCCCCTGTCTGAAACCACGAGTTTTGCTATGGATTTTCAAATGCAAGGAAGACATTTATTTGGGAATTTTTTAAATATTAAATATTCATTGTTAATAAGGGAAATCCTAAAGTAGTAAGCTCAAAGGGTAGATGTCTCTGAAGAATGTTTGCAAAGGTAGTAGAAGATCATAAGTTGCTAAACTCAGGAGACAAAATACATGCTACTTTGTTGCTATTATTAAGATAGTGATCACTGAAAATGAACATTTTTTTTCCCCTAAATCAGGTCATTGGAAATTGGTCTCATTCTTCTTAAAAATCATGATAAAGAACAAAACTAGATTTAGAAATAGTGCCTGAAATACTCTAGAGCAGGCCCTAAAAAAACTTGTAGGCACTGAATAAACAAATATGTTTGTGTGGGTGGGTGGGGGGGGGGAACTGTATCTGTATCTCATGATTTTAGAGATTTTGAAAATGAATGTTGAGTACCTGGTAGCTATAACTCAATGCCATATCATTGCTTGTTCATTCCAGGCATTGTCCATAAAATAGCTAGAATTCAACTCTTTGTAGAGTCTGCAAGGCAATGCTAGTTATCATTTAATATTCTGATAATACCCCCACAGATGTAAAACAAAGAGGATGTTCATTAGAGGCACTGGTATAATATTTCATGTTAAATACGACATTTCTTCTGGGCATCTGCCATTGACTGCTTAGTCTCATTTATTTGTGAAAGTGCTCCCCTTTGACTTGCTAGAAGTTGTTGAATGGTGTTGGTCTGATGTTTTCTTGTACATCATTTAGCTTTTGGTAGTGTCAGATTTATCAAAACAACTATCACAAAGATATATGTGATATAATAGCTTATATATAGGCCATCGTAAATATATCAAATATATATAATTTAACAGCCTACGTGAAAGTTACAGCACGTAGTTTTTGTGTAGGCTGTAAAAAACCAATTTTAAAATTTTTTGTTTAAATTTTAAAATGTATCTAAAATTATATTTAAATGGGCATTTAATTGAAGATATGTTTAATGTTATTTTTCATCTGATTTCCTTCTTAGAAAGATAAATTCTTTTCAAGATATGAATTACTCTAGTCTATGTTTGGAAAACTTTGGCGAGTATCTCTTACTGAGACAATAAAAGAGAATTTCCAACCAGTTGACATCTATGTAGTATTGCCTATGAAAATTTCTTACACGTGTGAGTTACTTGGCATAGATTTTTCAGCCATAACCTCCAAAAATCTCTTTCTTAGTACAAGATTTGCAAAACTGTTTAACCTTGGATAGGGTGAAGAATTAATTACAAAATTTAGAGTTATGGACAAATATTTGTCGTTCATTGTCTATTAACCTAGAACTTTTAATTTTCTTATTATATGTTCCTTTGGAATATAGAGTGAAGGCATACCCTTTAAGAAAGACTGGAATTTGCTTTACTCTGGTACATTCTGAAATTGTTGTAAGGCTTAATAAACTGGGGATTAGAAGATTAAAAATAGTGAATTGACAAGTCTTCAAATCCAGCTGAGGGCCAGATTCCTCTAAGTTTATGCACAATGTAGCTAAAAACCATATACTATTAAGTAGTGTTTAAAATAATGAAAATAATAATTAAATAATAATAGTAAATAATAATTAAATACACTCAATGTGGTTCATTTCCCTGTTGCTTTTCCTATGTTTAGATTACCTAATTTGGAAGAGTGATTTTAAAGGTTCTCAGACAATTCAGCTGCAAGATCAGATTATTTATAATTCAGTGACCAAAATTTGTATCACAGATTGATTTTAGTTTATTTGATATTCAAGAAATTTTTAAGTATAAGCTTAAATTTCCTACAGTAGTTATGTAAGAGGAATTTTTTTTTTTTTCATATCGCAAGTGGAAGCTTGTTTAGTTCCCATATCTAGTGCCTCCAAAATGTAAAATGCCATATAGTGGTGAGCCTTCTTGCTCACTGTGTGTGCTGAGAAGTTCAAAGGCATTTGTTTTTTTATAAAACCCTGTGAATTCAGTGGGAATCTTTGGGAATGATGTGTTTCTCATTATGTACAAATTATTTTCATGGTGTGCATTTTCATCCATGTCAAAATATATCGCTGTAATACTTTGTGGTTTTTATAGCCCATGTTTATATGGTTAAGGTATGTATTATGTGAATAAATTCTGTGGATAAATTTTATGCTGCTTTTAAAAGCCTTGTAAAATACAGACGAGTGAAGTTTTTGAGAGTTGGATAGCACGTTGATAGCCTTGCCTAGTCATGAAAATCTTATGTTACGGAGGTTGTTTTGATTTTAGGGAAAATCTAAAAATGTAATTGCTCCTTGAAGAATAAAGAAGACAGAGTTAAGCAAATAGATAGGTACTTAGGCCAACATAGACAACTTCGAGCTGCATGGTAGCTGTATAATTAGCAGTTCTCAGTTTCGTATAAAAATTCTCTACCAGGTATCTTACTTTGAATTTTAAAATTTCAGATTCGTCGTTTATGTCACAATCATTTCCTTACCCACCTTATGTATAGGAATATATTCTGTAGCGTGTCAGTGGAGCAGGGGGCCAGCTCACGTGGATTTGGCAATGGCATTGAAGGATTAAACAGTTTTTTTTCTCCCTTCTGAGACTCCAGTCAATACGAATACATAAAAAGGCTTTTAATTTCCCGGCTTATTTTTATTTGGGATAAAACTGTCTGAGTTTGTATTGTGCGCTTTCCTCAGTTAGGTCTTTCTTTTCTTGCAGTGACATCCTGAAATTCTCCTTTTGATACTTTCTGCCTACATTGTCATGAAAATAACCACATTTTCCAATGACGTTTGACCTGTACCTAAGTACTCCTGTGTGTTTTGGATTTATTGGGCCTCCCACAGCCAAGAACAGACCCAGGGCACAGGGGAAACTGACCACCATGGGGCTTGTGTAAATCTGAAATATGCAAGAGTTCATTTGCAAATATATTAGGTAGCTGCTAAAAATATCACCCCACTTCTTAACAATGTGCATCTTGGACAAACAGGCGCGTATTTTGTCATCAAGTTGCTTAAGCTTCTGAAGTCAGGGCTACAACTGGGTCAGATGATAAGATGAACACAACAGAGAAACGAAGAGAGCGTCTGATAAAACCTGATTGATTGATGTCTGGCTTCCCCACCATCACAGGCAGTTGACAGTTAGTTTGGGATCAGATGATTTGGCTTTTGCGATAGAAGATGGGGCCTGGTAGGCAAGCCTGAAGGACAAAAAGGTCGCTTTCTGTGTAGCTTCAAGTACTGCCGAGCTCCCACAAGATGGGACGTTATTAATATTTCATTCTTTCTTTTTTAGGTCCAGGCCCTAACATTTGATAGTCACTTAAAGGCATGAAGATTCAGTCTACAAACAGAAATGTGTGACTACCTTCCTGCTTTATTTAATCTAATGTTTTTATATCGTTTATGTCATAAAGGGCAAGAGGGTATGTTTACTTAATACTTCTGTCATGTTATATGGTACCTTGCAGTATATAATGACTCTTGCATATTTCATGTAATTATAATCTTGTGAGGTAAACTGTTGTAAAAATAATCATAACACATAAACTGGCCAAGCTTATAGTATTTAAAAAAATAATGTTTATGGAGGAATATAGGATTCCTGAGGGGGGAAATTACAATATAAATTAACCTAGAGGTATCAGTCCCAAGTGTTTTGGTGTTACATATTGTGAAAGCTTAGGTGAAAAGGTATTCTAGTACGCAGTTTAGACATGTCAGAGTTGGGGAAACCTGGGTTGGCACATTGGGTGAACTTTACATTTCATAAAGGGCCATGGTAAGTGACTGTGCTATCATTTGCTGAATTCTAATCTTGCTGGTGCGAGGATTGTTACAGTGTTTCTTTGTATTTTAATCATGGAAAACCCCAAATTCTTGGCACATATTAAAAGCACCTTAAAAATATATGCTAGCTAGTTTATATGCTACTACAGAACAAAATTCTAGATCACTTTTAAGTTAGAGCATAATTAATAATTAGGATAAATATTCTTAGATGAAAGAAGGAAGGAAAAGAAAGAAAGAAAAGAAAAAAGAATTAGAATGGTTAGTTTTAGAATAAAACACTTCCCTGTGTTGGCCATGAAGATTAGTACAACTGTGATAGTATTGGAATTTGGACAACACCTTGGATTTGAATTTAGATTTAGTACAGTTTGATACTCTCTAGAAATCTTTTAGGATGTGTCGGTTTTCTCTGAGTTTTAAGGGTCAGATCTCCAAAGGACAGTTGGGTCTCCGCTAATACTGTAGGTTTAATATCAGCAAGATGAATTCTGCAAGGTGCTGTATTGCTGATAGTATAAGTGGAATACTGTATGATGCACTTGCACCAGAACCTGAAACCTGAAGTGGTTCTCATAGTAAGTGATCAGGGAAGGGGGCTGATGGCCATTTCAGCAGTGATCAGAAATACTTCCAAGTTAGGTGCCATGAGAAAGTGACTTGGTCTTTTCTACACACATTAATACGGAATGAATCTATCTATCTATCTATCTATCTATCTATCTATCTATCTATCTATCTATCTATCTATCATCTATCTATCTATCTTAGGAACAGTGAAGAATCATTATAGGTACATTTACAAAAACTTTCACAGAAAAGATGCTTCAGGCAGAAGCAGCCGCCTTTAGTGATCCTGTTCTGATAGCCGCATCACTGATGGGAGTCCAGTAGGACTTTTGACTGGTGATAGCTAACTGATGGTCAACACTTGCTACACCAGGGCAAAATGGACACACGGGGCTTTTTCCTGCATAATTGCTGTGATACATTTTTTTTCATTTATTCAGTTAAATAATGTCTCGTTTTAAGGTGGCATAACAGTTATCAAGTGCAAATTGCATTGATAGTACGTAGGTTTTTTTATTGAGTATCCATGGGAGCAGCTCTCTAAAGTTTATTAACTTGCTTTTCTATGCACATACCCACACCCCCCCCCCCCCCCACAATACCAGGGTTGTCTATAACTTCCTTCTCAACTCCTTTATTCCTTCAGTGTTTTTGTTTGCTTCTGTTATGCCATGTGGTTTTGAACTCCGCACTTCATTTTGCCTAGGCAAAAGCTGCATTTGAAAAAATAGCTAATTATACATTGAGGAAAATTAGAGTTGACAAATGAAAAAATGTCAGGTCATAAAAATAATTAATATCAGCAGTCCTTATAAATGAAGAGTAACAATCAGCTGTTTGGTCAGCTAGACTGCAATTTCCTGATTAGTCCTATAGCTTCAGGAATCTCATTTAAGGAAGAGTAGGAGTTTGAAGATGCAGTGGCTAGACTGATGAGTCTGGCATTCACTTTGATGTTTTCTCACTCTTGGTCTGTGAGTTTTGTTTTGAAGAAAGAAGAACAATTAGGTTTTAGGCATAGAATGTCACTAAGGAAGATCGCTGGGGATTTGTTTTCTCTAAACTGGTTAGTTTCTTTATATTGAGAAGTGATATCTTAGGTAGTACAAGAGGCGAAATAGATGTTAACTGCACGTTGTTCTTATTATCCCGAGAAAGAAAAAATAATTATTCCATGTTGATTCAAGGCTTTTAATCCTGGGATCCATAAACTTTGAGGAGTTTGTGAATATCTAGACATTTCATGCAACATTAGAGTATTCAAGAATTTTTCTGGGAAGAGGTTTTCACGAAATACTCCAGGGGCTTCTCAGCCCCATCCGAACCTTACCACTCTAAGAATTTCTGTATGCGTGTCTATGTTATCACTTGTTACATTTTAAAAAGTGTAACCATACCAATAGGAATTGTTGCATTTTTGTTTTTTTTTTCAAAACTATAAAGTCAAATCCTATCATCTTGCTGCTTTAAATGTTCCTCCAGTGGATGCCCTTTGCAATTAATTCCTGAACTTCTTACTGTGGCCTACCACACCTTCCATGATCTTCTCCTTGCCTTCGTGTCTCATCTGACCATCAGGTAAACCGTCTTCACATGTGCCAATTCCCTTCCCAATCCCTGTACTGGCTAGCCCCCATAAACCCCCTGCATTCACCACATTTCATTTTTACTGGTCTTTCTCTTCCTTGAACATGCCAAGTTGCTTTTCTTCCTGCAGTGTTATTTCCCTAGATTTTTATATTGCTGACTCCTTGTTACCACTTACTTTTCACTTAACGTGTCAACTCTTCAGGTAGGCCTTCCTTAATCCCTTATTTATTATTTCTGCCCCCCCCCCATGCCTCAATTTGCTCTTTAGCCCATTGCCTGATTTTATTTTCATTACACTGATAGTTACCTAAAATTATCTTATTTATTTGTTGGTATGTTTCCCTGCTTATTAGATAATTTTCACCAGAGTCTAAACTCAATGGCTGTGGGATCCGGTTTTGATTACTTATGTATCTCCAGTTGCTAGAAGACTAACTGGCACACAACAGACACTCAAAGGATATTGGCCAAATGAATCCACCATCATTTCCTGTGGCATATCTTTTGCCAAAGTTGGTTTTGCAGTTGTCTACCTAAGGAAAAAAAAAGTTGCCTGCATACCTTAAATTAACTCCTATTTTTCATGCAATAGCCATTACACACACATAAGGCAAGTATCAATTATGGTAGTGTGTTAAGCCACGGGGAGGGGAGAATACAAAAGTGAACAAACTATAGTCTTTCCCCTCCAGTAGCGCATAGATAATGAGGAAGGAAGTCACACTTACTGCACACTATGATTTACTCACAACAGATGGAGGTATGAAGTGATGCGGCACTGAGATGACTTGGTGAGTTTGGATAAGCCTCTAGAATGAGGTCTTACATAATCTCGGTCTTGAAAGATGAGTAGGAGATCCAGTCATGACCAGGGGGAATTGCATTTTGGCAGAAATCAACAGCTTGGCCAAGAGCAGAAAGGCATTAAAGAAGATGACATTTTCAAGGTCCAGTGAGTAGTTGTGCCCAAAGATGGAAAAGAGTGACAGAGAATGCAGCTTGAAAGCTGACTTAGAACTGGAGTTTTAATAAGGGGTTTTGTGTGCCATGTTAAAGAACTTGAATTTGTCCTTTAGGTAATTGATGGTCACTGCAGATTTTTAAAAATAGAGCTTGATTACTGTCTTTTGAATGTGCTTGATAGTTACATGGCTTTTACCTAATTGTCATTTGGTAACAGGAGAGGATGGAGGCTCATGGGATGGCAGTGGGTTTTAGTCAGCTTTTCATTTTGTTACATTTAACAATTATTGTAATCCTACATTCAACCTTAGTCCTTCTGTGCTACCCTCTAACTTTTAGATGTAGATTTAATAACAGCATTGTGGCACAGGGCTAAAACCATGCCTCTCTGTGCTTTGAGTAGTTTAGTATGAATATTTTATTGAGGCGAGACAGCACATGCAAAAATAAATGAACAGAACAGTATCTTTTTAATTGAATCTGTTTGTACTTAACTCATGAGATTGTCTTTGGTAGTAGTTTTCCATTCTTCCATATGCACTAGCCTAATTTTATAACTGAATGTCGAGAGGGAGAAATCTTCAATAGCAAGTGGGCAGAAGAACTGTTACCAGGATTGCCAATTGCTTCAACCTCTTTGAAAGACAACTTGGCACTTTATAGCAATTACAGTTGCACATATGCTCTTGGACCCAGCGATTCCACGTACCCCATAGAAACTCTCATATGTGTGCGCTGGTGACAGGATGGTTTGTAGCAGCGAAAAATTAGAAATTAATAGGGAAGGGGTTAAATAAAATTATGGTGTTATCCTCATTGTAGTTTATGTGTTATAAAGGATGCCCATTCTGATAATGGAAGCATCTCAAAGACCTCTAAAGTTAAAAAAAAAATTGTTGAAAATGAAAGAATAAATGGATACATAGATATTTATATCTTTTCATGAAAAAAATCTGAAAAAAATGGTGTATGAAATTATCAGTGATGCATTTCTCTGGAAATGAGGAGTGGGAATTTGGAGTAAGGCGTAGATTCCCTTTCCACTGTGTGCCTTTTGATAGTATTTTAATTTTTTACCCAATTATAATTTTAAACAATTACAAATTAAGGCCATTAATGAAAATTAACACACAAAAAATCAGAGGCCTACATTGGAAAGTGCATATGCAGATGCTATTTTCACTACCAGTGAAGAAGGCCACTACCAGTTACCGCTACTAATAAATCCCTTTGCGGGAGGTGGGGTGAGGGCAGAAAATAGTCAAGTGTATGTTGCCACTCTAAGTGTTAAATTACTCATCTTCCCTTCAGTTGTGTAGTTGGGAGGGTAGAGATACTGTTGGGGGTTGGGAAGAAAGGATAGGAAGTGGATAAAAATATTTGATAAAATGTTTCAGTATCTGTCTAATTCAGACATTACGGTGAGGGAGAATAGCTATAATGATACATTTTTCTACAGTCCTTATTAAGCTTAATGTGAGAATATACCAAAAGTGAGCGCTCCAAGGAAGATTGAGTTCTGTTTTACTTTTGAGAAGGAAATAGCACAGAGAAAAACATTTTAAATACGTTGCTTCTCCAAGTATAGTATTTCTCTATTCTCAGCATAGGTCATGGCTATGTTATTAACCTCAGATTAATAGTGTATGATACTTTCATTTTAGATAAAAGATCTATTCTTTAGAATTTGATGTACTATTACAGGCCTTGTTTTACCAAAAGAAGTTTATCCCCATGACATTGTTTTTCTGAGTTCAGAAATTTTGTCCTGCTCTGCTTTGGAACTGTCCATCTTTAACCTCTCTCCAGTGTTGTCCCTTCGGAGTGATATTAAGATGCCTATTATTTTTCTTCAGATTATTATAGGCAGGTAGATTGTTAAATTGGTTCTTGGCCGTATATGTTGCTCCTTTTTGCACCTTATTAATGATTTTGTGTTCATGAAGATCTTCCGAAGTATTTCATCTGTTCTCGTCGGGAAGCAGCAGCAGCAGCCAAAGCAGGAAATGAACCAGTGCAAGGCACAGGCTAATGCGTAGAGTTACGGTGGGATTTTAAAATGCCCTGAAAAAAACCCATGATGGTCTTCATTCATAAATGCCACCATAAATGACCTCTGATAGTTACCATAGGATCGAAAAGAAAATAAACTATGTTGAATTTTTGTCAGATAATTTTAAAGAAGTGGGCAAGAATTAACGTATGCAGTTGAGAGAAATTATAATCTGAAAACAAATGAAATATTTGTTTCTCTTATTTGAAGGGACCTAAAGTCTAGAGAAGTTAATACATCTTGCTAAGTTTGTTTTTACCTGGTAAGAGCCTCCTGATATTTTCAGCCTCATTGGCATATATGACCAAAAGACAGTTTCATTCATTTATGGATTCTGAAATTTTATTGTTTTTGTATTTTACATTCTTAGTTTGGACAGGGGTGCCACTAGGATGCATGGTCAAATGGGAGGTAAACTCATCTAATCAGTGGCATTATGCAGTGACTTTACAAGAAGATAATTTATTTGGAAATTTTTCTTTTCTTTTCTTTTTTTCTTTTTCTTTTTCTTTTTCTTTTTCTTTTTCTTTTTCTTTTTCTTTTTCTTTTTCTCCTTCTCTTTCTCTTTCTCTTTCTCTTTCTCTTTCTCTTTCTCTTTCTTTTCCTTTCCTTTCCTTTCCTTTCCTTTCCTTTCCTTTCCTTTCCTTTCCTTTCCTTTCCTTTCCTTTCCTTTCCTTTCCTTTCTATTTTCTTTCTTTTTTTGATTTGCCTTCTTGAGGTTTCTTGTCATGAAGAATTCTCTTCCTAAAGATCTAGAGGAGTATCAGAGGAAAACAGACCCACAGTAGATCCAGCCCCCTGCTTCCCTGTGGCCTGCTGATGTCCCAACCATCAAGTGTTGAAAAGCCACAAGTGGTTTTCATGACGATAAAGTTAGTGGTTGGTACCAAAAATAGACCCAGAGCAAGGGGTAGTAGAAGGAGTTATTGAGGATGATCTGGTTAAAACTGCCTCTGCCAGGAAGATCATATAGCATTTCTAGGATAAGTGATTTCTGACATGAGAAGTCATCAGAATTATTTCTGTTATGAGGATCCATTTTCAGAATTAGGTGGAATGCGGCATGCGGCGTATTCTGATCAAATGATATGCTGCCTCTCCATGGTCACCCTGTGGAAATGTGTTAGCCTGTAGGACTGAACATTCTAAGAAATAACTTTCCAAGCTAATCTACTTGGGGATGAGAGTTTAGGTAAACTTCCCTATTAACTTCAGGACAATGCAATGGATGCCTGTGGAATACTACTTGAATGGATGTGGGGCACAAAGACACATGTTAACCTTTGTATTTAGAAGGTGATTGATTGTGTACAGTCACTCCTGAGAGACGGAAGGAGTATGGTATCTTGATTCAGAACTTTGGAGTCTTATATCAGGGTTGCAATGCCAGCCCTGCTGCTTCCTTTAACATGTCCTTGAACAGGTTGCTGAACCCGTGACTCAGTTTCCTCCATTTGTTGAAAAGAGGTTAGTAAAGAACCTGTTACAGTGGGTTCATTGTAAACACTATATCAATTAATACTTGCAAAGAGTTTAGGACAGTATCAGGCATACGCTAGCAAAACATTTTTCTTTATTATTGGCATTTTTGAGGTCGAATCCAGGAAAATAAATTATTCTTGTCTTGGAAATAAATAACTCCAGAGATCCAAAATATAAATTGAAAGGTATTTGGCTTGCATATTTTAAAATAGATGGCTATTTAAATGCAGTACTTTCTTTTTTTGTAAATAGTGTTCCTACTTGGAGTAAAAAGATAGCTCTTGTTGAATATCCTAAATAATTGAACTTTTTTACTCTGACAGCCCCAAAGTAATTTTTTAAGTTTTTTTTTCCCAAGGGAGAAAATATTTCAAGCTTCACTAGGAAATTCAGTATAACAAACATTCATAGTAAAATGTAATCTGTTCATTATCCATATGTAGCTATAAACCAGTACATGTTTTTAAAATTTGTGAAATCTGTTATAGACCATTTTTTCTAAGTTTTGGGTATTAAATAACATGAAGTGCCTTGGCTATAGTCATATCCCTAGAAACCATGAGTACTAGAGATTTTATCCAAACAGTGCTAGAGTTAATGCACAAAATTTCATTTAGAAAGATCCTGAGTGGAGTATCTGAAAAGGTCATTGAAGTAACCAATTGGTTAAAATGCATTTGGATGACCTGAACACATAGTTGTTGTGTCTCTAAATCCCAGACATACTTTATTAGGACAATCCAGCTGGTTTGCTATTTCTATCTCCTCATTATCAACACGTTATGGTATGGCCTCTTCCCTCTCTCTTCCAATGCCAAGAATTTGGCAGGGACACCATGCTAGCAAGTCAGAGACGGGGTGGAGGTGAGGGTGGGGAAAAACAGCAGCTTTACACTGCTGCAAGGGTAGGAAAATGTGTTGTCTCAACATTTTGCCTCTGGATTAAGGTTGATAATGGGCATTTGTAGACTCTACTTGAAGAATTTGAAGAAATAGAAAAATTTCATGGGTTTCTAGAAACAGTCTTAAGAAAAATTATATTCATTCTGGTCTATACTTCCATAGATATAGGATATATACCTCTCATCGCTCCAAATGCTTGGCTTTTTCCCCTTTTCCCAGCCATCCTAATATTATAGAAGCTCAAGAAAGTGAGGAAAGAAAAGACTTGTCTCCAGATCTTATTTCATAGTTTCCCTCATTAAAAACAACTCAATAAATGAATATCACATAACATTTTATTATTATGTGAGTGACTCTGTTAAATAGACTAGTGTAGATCCTCTTCTAATGTATCAGAGTATAAGGAAAACATACATATAGATCTATTTTTGGTGATGGTTCACAGTTTTGTTTAAAATTAGTAAAATGAAAAGCAATTGGATTAAGAAATCCCTTGACAGTTTCGTAGGGTATCAGATTTTGTGAGTTCGTAAAGATCTTTGAAATTTATCTTAGGACTTTCACAAAAAATAGGGATTGTGAATTTTGTAATGGCAGTACACGTGATCTTTTCCTCAGTGTGCATATGTAATTTTGTGTGTTACAAATTTACTTCTTACTGATGTTTGTATAAAGAACTCTCTTCTAATTATCCTGTTGACATTCATTGGGATGACTTTATGAAACACTTCTGCACTTCGAGAGAACGTTTTAAAAGTCCTCTCAAATTTAAAATTATTTGCTTCTCAAAAGCCGTGAATTATGCTATCAGAGTAACCTAGAGATATTTTTTCATGATATTCCACATTATCATAAAATATTAAGTTTTAATAAAGAATCGTCTTGCCTACACACAGTGATGTTAATGATAAAACAAGTGGGTTATGATCCCTTTCTACAGAAGGAAACATTTCATTCACATCTGTATTATTTATATATATCTAAAAATTCTTTTAGTCTATTTAATTTTTAGGTATATCCCATTCATAACTCAGATGCGTAAATGATGGCAAATACAATGTTATCAATATCAGTAGAAACTTAGTAATGTAGAAATTGATACCCAGGGTCATTTTTTAAATAATCTTCTTTCTCTTTTAGTAAACATATATTACTCTATGTTTCTTATTTAATCTTATTTATCTCTCAGTTTATTGTAATTTTTTTTTCAACGTTTATTTATTTTTGGGACAGAGAGAGACAGAGCATGAACAGGGAAGGGGCAGAGAGAGAGGGAAACACAGAATCAGAAACAGGCTCCAGGCTCTGAGCCATCAGCCCAGAGCCCGACGCGGGGCTCAAACTCACGGACCGCGAGATCGTGACCTGGCTGAAGTCGGACGCTTAACCGACTGCGCCACCCAGGCGCCCCTATCTCTCAGTTTATTGTAAAAGGCAGCAGTGGATTTTCATGTGTTAATGAAATTTAAGTTAAATAATAGTAAGGTGGGACTTTACTAATCTGAAAAAGAGATAAAGTCATGAGTAAAAGAATACTCCATGGCTTTTGTTAAAGAGAAAAACGTGATCTTTTAGGTTATTCACTAGTCCAGACTTGTGCCATCAGTATAGAAGCGAGTAAAAGACTCAGCTTTCTCCTAAAATCTTGATTTCTTGAAGTTTTCATCACCTTAGGAAAAATAGAAGAGGAGTGTGCATGAATTTGCATGCATCGTATTTTAATGGTTGTAGTAACACTTACTGAATATGTCAGTAAGACATTGAAATTTACTGTGGGTAGAAAAAGAAGAATGCAAATTAAAAGAGAAATAGTTTATTCACAAATTAAAGAAATTGTTCCCCTGGGTGTCTCCTTAATTGATGAAGAGCAAATAAGTAGGGTACAGTTAACTAGACAAGCAGAGTGGGGCAGGCATATCTCTCAGGACTGAGGTTAGAACCTCAGGCTTTCTAAGTGTGAGGGATTTGTAAATTAAGCTACTCTGTTACTGTCAGAATTAATATGTGGATAAAAATCTATGTTTTCAAGGCTCTTACAGCATTTTTTTTTGTATCCCTTCTTTATTTTTAAAAGTAGTTTTATGTTATTTTTGTACTATTAACATTCTACACTTATGACATCTCTGCCCCCTTACTACCGACACCAAACAATAGAACTGCTTCAATTAAGAAACAGAACATCAGCCCCTGGCATCTTATTCTGTTGTTCCATCTTTTTTGCTAGGGAGAATTCATTTGTTTCTTAATTAAGAAAAACACCAATAGCATGAAAAATCTGCTTATGGTACCTGAATGGTAATTAGGCAAAAGGTAAAAAAGAAACATGCACATACATTCCAATAGCAGCCAAAATGAACTTGAGCTGATAAAAATGAACTAAACTACCCTTGCATAAATGGAGGCTGAGGGAAGTGTACAGTCATTATGGCTAAGACAATATGCAAACTATCTTCAAAGAAATCAAATTGCTAGAGTGTTTTCATTTGCATGTATTAACTATTAACATAATGAGGAGAAGTGACATTGGACCTGGATTGTGTGTCTGTTCGGATTGATAACTCTACTGCATCTGCAAACAGACGCCCAAAAATCGTGCTAGTAGTTAGATCAGAGTTGAACTCCGCAAAGTGGGCTAAAATGAAATCTAGAGCTTGACAAACCTGCCGAGTTACGGAATGGTTGGCATCTCTCTCATTCACATTCTGTGTCATTTTTCTCTCTGTTTTGGTCTGTCTCCCTCCCACCCCTCCCCCTTATTACTATTATATTTTTAAACAACAATAATATTTCAGTGCAAATTCTCATTTGAAATAGCTTGGCTTTCCTCAGTGCAACTTTTCACAGTCTAACAACAGATGTCATAAAGGACATCTTTATAAAAAGATCTTTCTAAAGAACCATGCAGTTAACTTAAGATCTATTACAGGATTTGAAAATTTAGGGTTTTTTTGTTTATTTATTCCCAGTCGACACAAGTCTAGGAATAAATGGAACTGACATATATTGAGCTCCTTTTATGTACCATGCTTTGTACAAAGTGTTTTTTCTTAGCAAAGTAGAAAGAGTCATTGAAGAAAATGAAAGAGACGTAGCAATGAGAGACTTCTCCAGCCTTTGAGGTAACAATCCCTGAACCTCTGGGTCTCAGTTCATTCTCTTCTTTAAAATGAGGTGATGTGACTACATTGGTGTTTCCTAATCGAAAAACCTTTGAGGTCAGTAGGTAATTTCAGCGTTTTAAAAGTTCAAGAGAGGGACACCTGGGTGGCTCAGTTGGTTAAGTGTCCGACTTCGGCTCAGGTCATGATCTCACGGTCTGTGAGTTTGAGTCCCTCGTGAGTTTGAGCTGACAGCTGAGAGCCTGGAGGCTGCTTCGGATTCTGTATCTCCCCCTCTCTCTGCCCTTCCCATGCTAATGTTCTGTCTCTGTCTCTCAATAATAAATAAATGTTAAAAAAAATTTAAAAGCTCAAGAGAAATTGGAAGGTCATCATTTAGAAACCTTCCCAGAGCGACTAACGTGTTTTATTTCTTACGAGTCATGGGATTTATCACATAGTAGGAAGGCATTTTCTAATCCATGTTGACGAGAACTCTGACAACTGTATAAATCTTTGAGTAATTTTAAGAAGACAAAGGCAAAATATATTTCTTGATTTTAGAATTCATATTTTGATGTTCCTAAAATCAGAATATAGCATGCTTTAAAATGAATAAATCCATTTAATGTTATAATTTTTCTTCTTTTGAAAAACTTACTGATGTTTTGTCTTACAAATGATGGAGGTGGCCTATTAAGAAATTCTGTATCATTTCTTTTCTACAGTTTTGTTTATTCTGTTAACAATGTGTATTGTGATCTTTCTCTGAGTCTTGTTGGCACTGTTCTATGTATGGAGGTCATTTATGCCCTAGGAAGGTAGGTTGTCTATAAAGTTTATATTCTAGAGGTGGGCAACAGGCAGTAAAAACAGTAATTCAGTCAATGCACGAAGTAATTTCAGATTGGGGTAAGTGTATGAAGAAAGCCAAATAGGGTAATGTGACCAAGAGTGACCGTTAGAAGACTTACATGATCTGTTTGTTGGTCAGCAGTTTCTTAAACTTGTTGCTATTGATGAGGAGTAGAAAATTAATCTTTCCTTGCAAATTGTTCGGAACCAGTCTCAAGGGTGAGGGGACAAATGTCTCCCAGGGACTGTGATCTGCCCTAACCCCCAATAGCCCAACTGAAAGATGTTACATTTTTGAATAGTGTGGAGGCTAGGAAAGCATGTTGGGGACCATTAGATTTTATTGAACAAATTGTTTGAAGAGAAGTGTGTCAGAAATGAAATTAGGTTCTAGGGATAATGTACTTACTAAGGCAGACATAGAACAAACCCTCATGAGGCTTTTATTCCAGGAGAGATACACAATCCAGGAAACTCCGTTCAGTACCTTAGGATTTTTCATCCACATGTTTTTTCCATGAATATTTTCTTTTTTTTTTTTTTTTTAATTTTTTTTTTCAACGTTTATTTTTTTTGGGACAGAGAGAGACAGAGCATGAATGGGGGAGGGGCAGAGAGAGAGGGAGACACAGAATCGGAAACAGGGTCCAGGCTCTGAGCCATCAGCCCAGAGCCTGACGCGGGGCTCGAACTCCCGGACCGCGAGATCGTGACCTGGCTGAAGTCGGACGCTTAACCGACTGCGCCACCCAGGCGCCCCTCCATGAATATTTTCAACAAATGGGAAATAATGTAGTCACATTAAAAATTAAATTATTCTGTCAATATTATAGGAGGTAGTTTCTATTATGTTGTATGAATATATGTAACATTACCATAATTGGTGTGTTAATGTCATATATCTGTATCTATATCTATACATAGATAGACCTATATCTAAACTATATCTATATCTGTAGTTTCTCTGAATGGATATTTGTGACAATTAGATTAAGTGGTAATCCTTGGAAATTTTGTTATTGACCATTATCACTACTGTTGGAGTACCAGCTGTGAACTTTTTAGGTTTGAGGCCATGTTAATTCCACTTTAATTCCAATTTAATTCTGTTTTCCTTAATATGCATTAGTGCTTAATATAAGTGGATGTGTGTGACCTAAGAACCTGTAGAGCTTCCTGGGATCATGAGGCATTGGGAATATTCTGAAGCATTACAATTTTGTACTCCAGGCAAAATATTCATTAGGCTTTTGGGGGAAGAATTGTTTTTACTGGTGGTTCAACTAGAGATGGCCCAATGAAATGGCTCAGGCATTTGCCAGGGTCAGGAAATACAATCCTCTGGTCAGGGAGAACATGGGGGAAAAAAACCCCAAACTATGGATGCACACAGAGTTTTATGCTTCTGAAGATTTCTAATAAATATCTTCTCAGGTAGGGATAGATGAGTTGACAGTACTCTTTGAAGACATCTTCCCACTTAATGATACCTTATTGTCTGTTTTCATGAATATGCAGATCATAAAGAAATCTGTTTCATATTTAAGTGATAAGTTAACCTTTCTGCCACATATATTTATTATAATGTCAAAATCTCCTTTGAGAAAGTCAGGTTGATGATCTGTGTTGAATCATTCATTCAAATTCAGCCTAAAAGGGTTAAGAGGTGAGAGCAGGTGTTGTCATATTCTCTTAGAAATTACCTATGAATTAGGAAGCACAGTTGCTCCAGGAGAACTCTAAAGAGTCTATGTCTAGAAGGAAGCACAAAGCTGAGCACAAATGGGTAATTTGAAAAAAAGAAAAAGACACAAATTTGAATTCAAGAGAAGTGTTTGAGACATTTAGGTACTTACTAATAATGGAGTGTTAATATTTTCATTTGGACTAACCTGTGTTAAAAAAAAAAAAAGATGAATAAGAGAGCCACAGGGAGAATAGGCTGAAGAACTCCTTACAAAAGAATGTAAGTTCTTATATTTACTTCAACCTCACAGAAATCCCTAAAACAACCCCTCCCCAAGAGAACTTGCTTTCTTTTTATCAACTGCAATTGTGTTGATTCTATTTGAAAGGGAAAGAACCATTCAGACTCATTGTTGTGAACTATTACTTATTTTGGTGGATCTTGGAACTGTAACACATGGAGGAATATATCTCTGGGTTTCTTACTAATCTCTCCCAATGTCTCTCATGTCTAAACTGTTGGGTCTGGTACGTGAACCGATAGAAATATATCATTGGTCTTCTGGAGACAGACTCAAGTACTGAAGGTGAAGATGGGCAAAATTAATACATGCCTGGAAATATTGAATTATTTTTGTTTAAATGAGTTTATGGGTTTTTCTATGTCTCTTAATGGAAGCGTGAACTTCAGAACTCTGCAGGCTAGGATGATGTTCTAAAACTGTTGGTAACACTTAATAAAAAAGCTTTAAAAAGTCAACTGTGTGAGTACAGGGCAAGAGGAGTGAACCGTGTATTCTGCCAGAGTTAAAACTTCTTAGGTGTTTCAGTTAAACATGAGTCTTTAATGGGAGTCTGGAATGATTCTACAGTGTTTGGTATTTAACAAGGAGTCTTGCCAAGCTTCGTACTGGTCAATCACATATTGGGTATTATATTCAATGTCCGTGTCCTTCTGAAAACTCAACTATGTCTGGAGGATGTTAACAGCCAGGCAATAACTGAAGGAATTGGAGATATTTAATAGGAAAAGAAAATTATAGGTTTCATATGAGAGCTGTGTTCAGATAATTGAGGAAATCATGTAGAAAAGGAATTAACTTTCTTTACAGCTCAAAAGAACTCATTTCAAAGGGCTTTCTGGGTTTGCATTCTACATTCCAAGGGCAGATCTGGGTTCAGCATCAGTAGAACAGTTAGAACTGTTCAAAATGGAATGGCCTTCATTGTAGGGTAGAGAGCTACTTGTCACTGGAAGAAGCAAGTAAAGGTTTGCCTGGATAATCATTTGCCAGATTTATTATGTAATAGATCCTTGGAAGGTAGAGGGTGATGGGGATTAAGGAGTTAAGGGGCAAAATAGGAGTCGATTCTTGCATGATTTCATATTGTAGATGGGCTTTAGAGTGTTCTAAGTCTCTCAGGTCAATTCTAAAAGGATTTCATTGGTATCTATCAATGAAAGTCCTTCCCATTATCATCTTTACATTGTCAGTAACAATCAGCCCTCCAGAAGCTGGGTAAAACCTCAAGTGTCAGGACGCCTAGCTAGCTGAGGCCCTTTTTAAAGCTTTGGGAGGAGCTCAAGCAATGTGTTCAAGTGGTCTAATATTTTTATAAAAATAATCAAAATTAAGCTATTTTAACTACAGTTGATTAAGGCCTCTAAGTCATTCCTCTTTAACTTTCCCTGTGCCATACTTTGGAACGGTTGGAGGCATAATTGGGATCGTGGTTAAGGGGAAGTTGAGCTGGAAAAATAATTGTCCTATTTTTAACATTTGCAATTTACTAAGATTTCTCTTTCTAACTAAATATTTTCTTTCATACGTTCTTTGCATTGGCCCTTGTGTGTTCTCTTACAGAGCCCCCTCCCCCCCCCCCCAGTTGTATAAGCTTCAGTTCTTGCAATTCCTTGATACTATTTGCCCCTTTTGTATATGGTGTAATTCTAAGTGCCACAAATAGAAAGGTACATAAGCCATTGTCCTTTATACCAAGTTATGCACAACGTAGTGGAGGAATTTGATGATTTAATGTGGGTTCAACTATCTACTTGAAGAAATAATTAATGTTGATATAAAACATACTTTTTTACAACTCTAAATGCATGGACATTTTTATTATTGAATAAAAAATAATTTAAACAAAGATCAACAGTGACTATGATACCTCAAATCTAAGAAAATCGTATTATTGTATGGCAATCTAATATATGTGCATATTATTCCTATGGGAAAGGCAAAGAGTTATATTATTGTGTGCATCTCATTAGGAAACGAAGGTATGTGTGAAGATGTCGAGACATTTTTATGCTTTAGGGAGAAAAATCACTTGGGCATCAAAGCAAGTGAAGCCAGCTGACAAATTTTGAGGATCTCTAAAAAGAAGTTTTCCTCTATCTCCATTGATAGTGAGTGGGTTACCAAACATTGTGCTTTCAGACAAACCTGGATCTTTTTCTGTATCTTTTACAAACATCTCATTGCTATGAATCTTTTTTGCCAAAGTTCAATTTTATTCGTTTCCATCTTTTTAAAAAATGTTAATTTATTTTTTTTGAGAGAGAGAGAGTGGGAGAGAGTGAGCATACAGGCACAAGTAGGGGAGGGGCAGGGAGAGAGAGAGAGGGAGAGAGAGAATCCGAAGCAGGCTCCCTGCTCAGCGGGTAGCCCGACCTTGGGATCCATTTCACGAGCCTGGAATCATGACCTGTGTGGAAATCATGAGCCACCCAGGTGCCCCAATTCTTGTTTCCATCTTCTGTGCTGAAATCTGCAGCTCTTTGGGGTTCTTCTTTTCAAAAAAGTTCTGTGATTTCGAAGATGACATAGTTCAATGTGCTGTGACTGAATTCCCGTATATAGCATCATTTCTGCCATCAAGGGAAGCTCATGCTTCTTTAAGGGTATGGAAGCTCGCCCAAGTGCTGGGCTAGCTAGTAGGTGAACTTTTCATATCTTTTCCCGAGCAGGCTGGCTCAATGGGAAAAAGTGCTATCCAGCTTGTCCTAATGCAACTGATGTGCAAAAAAAAAAAAAAAAAAAAAAAAAAATTTCATTCTCTTTGTGGGTCCCAATTGTTGAGATTGCTGTAGTAGGGAAATTGGAAGTGCAAATATTCTGTTATAACATTTTTAATAATTCCAGAATGAATTGTATATGTAAGCACATAGATTTATTTCAAACTCTTGAATGGGATTTGATGATTCCATCATTTTCTAAAATGTGCTCTTATCTTCTTCATTTCTATTTAAAAATCAATTCTTCATTATACCTATGTACAGTATTTCTAAATAGCCCATTTCCTCTGATTTTAGTATTTGTTACAATGCACTTGAAATTGGCAAATATTTGAATGATTTCTCTTGAACTTGAAAAAAAGAAAGGAAAGATAGACATTAAATACTGGTATAGATATTCTAGTAGATAAGTGGATAGATTGAGTTCTTGGTATGCTTGCTTTATGTGTTACATATGGAGTTAAACTTAACAGGAGGGGAATACAGGAACATTTATTCCTTCATTCGTGATATCCTTTGGGAATCAGTAGTATGACGTTGTGATAAATACGTACGTATCTTACTTACTTACTCCTGGAGAAGGGAAGAAAACTTTTGAGCGTCCTGCTATGTGTTACGCATAACACATAATGCTTGTTAGGCATTTTATATGCATTTAATTTCACTTGTTTACACTATTTATCTGCCTTATCCTATTTTATACAGCACAGGCACAATCAACCCCATTTCAGAGACATTGTTCAGAGTAACTGCCATTGACAAATCGAATGTTTGGACCAGGTTTGGGGAACTCTTTTCATAACCTCATCTTATCATTGGAAAAGATTTTGCTGCAGAATGGAGGAATCCAATAATGAATGCAACATAGGAAAACTTCTGGGCGTGATTTATTTGTCTGTCACCTTGATCATGGTGATGTTTTCCACAGGTGTATGCATGTCCACACTCACCAAATTACATATATTAAATATATGTAGCTATTTGTATATCAATTTCACATCAGCAAAGCTGTTTAAAAAATATGGGCACAGACATATTCAGGAAATATTTTATTATAAAATCAGAAAAAAAATAAGTTAAACTTGTTAAAAAATGATGTGACCATGTAGGTGAAAATGCCTATTAATAGATGTGGCACATAAACACCTAGTAAATATCAGTCAGTTTTGCACTATGATTCCTATCCTCTCATGGCTTATTGTCTAAGGAAACTATATGCAACTATATGGTAATACAGAATGAATGGCCAGAAGAAGAGTGTCATATAGCTTTAAACAGAGTTTTGGGGACTAAATCTGGGGCCTTTTATCTGCTTATTTGAGAAAGTATGTTTTTGAAAACTTTAGACAATTTTAGGTAATATAAAATACCCTGGGAACTCAGGCATCAGATAGAAAAAGTTACTGAAAGCCTTTTATATACCCTTTCAAGAAAATATTCAGTCTCAGTGTGATTATTTTTTTTAACATTAAAATTTCAGTTCACTGATCATGAAGCAAAAACATGTATTGAACATAAAACTTGTAGTCATCGATGTCAATAAAAACTTTATGTTCTCAAAGCTTGTGAGATTTGGCTCAGGGTTGGTATAGTCTCACAAACGTAACACGTTACTTTTTTTATAGAGTTTATAAGATACGTCCATACACCTGACTGTGAAAAACAAGTGCATATTTAATATGAGATGGGAGAAGGTCTCAGTTCAGAACACTCTGCCTCTCCTGTCTGCAAGGTTATATTTTGAATATGATGAGTAAATTTTCTAACGTTTAGTAGTATGTAGTAGGTACAGAGAAGAGCGAATGGTGTACCAAACGAGCAGTGACATAACCCCGAAGGTGGCATATGACATACTTTCACTTCATTCGGTGACATGGCTCGTGCCAGAGTGCTTTACCCTATTGCACAGTTAGTCTGAGCGATTTCCATTCCATTGTGTTCTCTCAGTTTCTGCTTTATCCCCCTTCCGGCTTATTCAAGTGTTTAAATTTCAAATTAGTAGCTTGTCTTTATCATTCATTTTGGATTGGGGAAACATATTACAGCCGTTGGACATGTTTACCATATTAAAAATAATCACAAAACAAAAATGATAGAGAAAAAAATAACATACTAAGGGTTATGTTGAAGTCCCAGGTGATCCTGATAAATGACCTCAGTGCAGTATTCTTAAACTACTTTTCTAAAATGCCTTTAACCCAATCTTGAGAACACTGAGAAGTCAGTGTGTGTGTGTGTGTGTGTGTGTGTGTGTGTGTGTGTGTGTATGTAATATTTAAAGTGTTGGGACAGGATCAACTAATAGAAGTAAATCCTACCCAGTTCTTTTTTTTTTTTCTTATACAGTTTGTTAGGGTTTTGAGACTCTCATAGGTCACGTTGTAGTCTGTGTGGATGGATGAATAATCTTGTAGTAAGGACCAAGGAAACAGTAACAACAAAGCATAGTATTCTATATGTATATAATGCTGAATACTTCATGCTTTACATGTTTATATATATAGTTTTTAAATGAAGGCATTGGTATCAGAAGCCAAGAATTATAAGTTACCATCTCATGATTTGAATTGCTTTCTAGGAATTAAGGGTTCTGTGTTACCTCCGTAGTGTCTGATTAAGTGACACACATCATGGGGTGCCTGGGTGGCGCAGTCGGTTAAGCGTCCGACTTCAGCCAGGTCACGATCTCGCGGTCCGTGAGTTCGAGCCCCGTGTCAGGCTCTGGGCTGATGGCTCAGAGCCTGGAGCCTGTTTCCGATTCTGTGTCTCCCTCTCTCTCTGCCCCTCCCCCGTTCATGCTGTCTCTCTCTTCCCCCAAAAAATAAATAAACGTTGAAAAAAAAAATTTAAGTGACACACATCAGATTTTCATCATGGCTAACTGAGGTCAATGCTGATGTGTTGTCTTACAGCTTTTTCTATATATGCAAAGTGAAATGAAAAATTTAGGCTATTGCTTGTATTATTCAGTTTCCAAATGCTTTATTGTTTTTAGGGGAGAAAGGTTTCTTATTCCAGTTAAAGCAAAAAAGTATATTAATGATTAACGTGTGCTGTGATCATGTGACACTCGGGGATTGGAATTTACCATTGATGTTTTTTTGCATTTTAACCCCTGTTCGTTTCTTTTCGAGGGCCAAGTGATGGGGCATGCACCACAGTAAACCAGTAAAGGTACTGGTAGATGATCCATATATTAGATAATCCATTTAGGAAATAGGCAGTCAGAATCCCCTTTGTAATTATGTAAAGAGATGACTGGGATTTGGAATTTCATTTGTAAGTTTGAAATCTGGAATTGGTTGATTTTATTTGCAAATGATTATGAGGTTGAGCAGCACACACTCTTCCTTGATCCTGTGTAGTGAATTCTCATATGATCGGCATAGATAATGGGATATTTCCTTTCCTACTTAAAAAGCATTTTCAAAAGGTTTGTAAATATTTGTTTCTCAGGGAACCATTTATCTTCTTCCTCTGTTCCAAAAGAACTATTATAGGGTTACAGAAAAAGATGATAAATGAGCTCAAGGAGTCTGGATTTAAATTGTCCCTCTATAAGGTTGTACTATTATTTAGTAGACATGCACAATCTTTGAACACATTAATATTAACTGATTAGTTACTGGATTTTTTTTTTAATGCCAGAATTTTGAAATGAGAATAAGTCAGTCATGGAGCTATTCTGGCTTTTATTTATCCGTAGTTAGGTCCATATGAAAATTCAATGTAACCAGAAAGAAAAATAGCTGGAAGACATTCCTTTTCAAAGGAATGGCCTGGACTTCAGCTGCTCAATTCCCATTCAGTTCTGAAGTCCTGAGTAATATGGTCTATAATTGTATACAAACCTTGTAACAAAGGATGTGACAACAAAACGCATCTGCTCTTAGTTATCCTTGTACACAGTCCGAGGTAAAACCTGGAATGAACCATTGGGTATTTTGATTAATTGAACTTAACTGATGGTTACCCAGAAACTCTGTTTTTTTGT
Organism: Prionailurus bengalensis; assembly: GCF_016509475.1. Classification (NCBI taxonomy): domain Eukaryota; kingdom Metazoa; phylum Chordata; class Mammalia; order Carnivora; family Felidae; genus Prionailurus; species Prionailurus bengalensis. Next base: position 50,784,774 of record NC_057353.1, read on the forward strand.
AACCTTTACTGAAAGTCTCAGTGAAGAGTTTATGCCCCATTTAAGGTGAACGTAATGAAACTTATGATAATTTAAGACCTTCTAGAAACTCTGTCTCATCATTCTAAATGATGAAGCTCATTATATATATTGCATAACTCCAGAAATGGAGATATGGAAGATGTAGAAGTCTGTATTTGACATATATTGACTTCAGTGCTTTATGAAAATATAAACAAAAAATACCTGACTATCATAATACATTGGGTTTTCTGTTCTCCACATTTTTATGTTTCTATATGTGATCATAATGTAGATATAATTTTATTGTGCTTATGAGAAGACGGATTTTCCGAGGCTCAGTCGATTAAGTGTCCAACTCTTGATTTCAGCTTGACTCATGATCTCATGATCATTATCTCCCGGTTTCTGACATTGGGCCCCGAGTCAGGCTGTATACTGGCAGCACAGAGCCTGCTTGGGATTCTCTCTTTCCCCCTCTTCCTCACCCTCCCCCATGCACATTCTCTCTCTCTCTCTCTCTCTCTCTCTCGCTCCCTCTTTCTCTCAAAACAAATGAACAAACTTAAAGAAAGAAGTATTTTTTGGGGCGCCTAGGTGGCGCAGTCGGTTAAGCGTCCGACTTCAGCCAGGTCACGATCTCGCGGTCCGTGAGTTCGAGCTCCGCGTCAGGCTCAGGGCTGATGGCTCAGAGCCTGGAGTCTGTTTCCGATTCTGTGTCTCCCTCTCTCTCTCTGCCCCTCCCCCATTCATGCTCTCTCTCTGTCCCAAAAATAAATAAACGTTGAAAAAAAAAATTAAAAAAAAAAAAAAAAAGAAAGAAGTATTTTCCATATTTTTACATGGTCTTACTGATTTTCATTTTGCATATCTGCTTTGTAGTCTCGGCCGATTTACTACATTTTATCTAAACATCCTATTTTAAATGTTTTTATAAATGTTAACTGCAATGACTAAATTAATGCATATAGTCATTTGCTTCTAGGTTTTCCTTGAAGGAGAGATTTCAAGGAGTAAGATTAGTGGATTAAAGGATGTATACATTTGGGGAGGTTAGAGTGCAGAAGGAAAGGATAAAGAAAACAATTACAACTTTGGCATTGACTTTTAGTTTCTACATTCTTGGAAATTCTAGAATTCGTTGATTTTGGAATATCAATGTTAAGTTTTGGGGCAAGGATCAAATAATCCAATAGTTTGGTATCATCAAACAATAATTACAAAGGTTGAAGGCAGGCAGTGCATCTCAGAGTCTGTTAAAGCAATTCAGGTGTAAATAGTGACTTCTTTGAGGGCGGTTGACAATGAAAAGAAACCTGGCAATCTACTCTTCATTGACCATTTATTCTGAATGCTATAGGGCAAAAAGAAGACAGAAGGTTCCGCTCTAAATTTTATGAAATACTTGAGTAGTAAAAATATTCAGAGAAGAATAGATAAATAGATGGATAGAACACTATAAATTTAGATAGGAAGGCTTTATATTGACTGAAGCTTGAGCTGAAAGTTGAAGAAAATGGAAGGTTATTGGTAGGAAGAAGAGAAGGATGGCTTACTCAAAGTTGGGGGAGAGCAAAGAAAAAATTAAATTCTAATTTATTTTGGGCACTGAATAAATGAATGAGTTTTTACCTTAATGGGCATTTTTACCATATTATCATGCTGTTTATTTGTTGGTAACTTTTGGAGGATACAAAATTGAGTCATATTTTCCCTAGTATAGGAATCACTATAGTGGCACCTGGATGGCTCAGTCGGTTAAGCTTCCAATTTTTGATTTTGGCTCCAGTCATGATCTCATGGTTCCTGAAATAAAGCCTTGCAGAACCTGCTTGGGACTGACTCTCTCTCTCTCTCTCTCTCTCTCAAAATAAATAAACATTAAAAAAAAAAGAATCATTATATTCTTTTTATTTCAAAGTTGTGCAACTTACATTGAATTTAACTAGAATATTTAGGTACAAATTGAAGTTTGTATTCAAAGATCCTGACTCAGAATCCTTTCAATGGAATCTGGGCTACCCTGAAATTTCATTCACTTTCTTTACATATGTAATGATTACATTTCATTTATAGATAATATTGCTGATTACAAGTGTAAATAATCAAATCTGGAATATTTACTGGGAAAGAAATATTTATTTCCCAAGCCAAATATTTATGTTCTTTAAAATTTATATTCAGAATTATTGGTATGAAAAAGATAGGGCACCTTTCTCTCCTTTGGGTAAAAGGTTCAATTTTATATAAAAGCAAAATTTGCAATATTTAATTAATGGAGAAATTATTTAGCTAAAATGATTGTCATTCCCTAGCATCCAGCAGCCTTAGCATCCCCTTGAAAGCTTGTTAGTTCCTGAATTCTACCCCAGACTTACTGGTTTATAATCTTGAAAGAGTGGCCCAGGAATCTGGGTTTTAACAAGCTCTTCAGGTGGTTCCTAGGCAGGCTGAAGTGAAAAAGTGGCTAAATTAGTTTCTTTTCTCTCTCTCTCTCTCTCTTTTTTTTTAACATTTATTTTTGAGAGACAGAGCACGAGTGGGGGAGGGGCAGAGAGAGGGAGACACAGAATCAGAAGCAGGCTCTAAGCTCTGAGCTGTCAGCACAGAGCCTGATGCGGGGCTCGAACTCAGAGTGTGAGATCATGACCTGAGCGGAAGTCGGACGCTTAACCTACTGAGCCACCCAGGTGCCCCTAAATTAGTTTTTTTTAAAGCTAAACTTAATTATGGACAACTGATGCCTAATTTTCTTCTTGTCCCCCTCCCCCCTCCTCCTCCCCTTCCCCCTCCCCTTTCTTCTCCCCCTCCTCCTCCTCCTCCTCTTCCTCCTCCTCCGCCTCCTCCTCCTTTTTTCATTTTAATCTTTTAACTTTATGCATCTCAAGTTTGGGACCAAGTCTTGGGTGCATGATGGATAGTGTTGTGGTGGTTTTGTACATTGCTGCATATTTTAAATGTTGCTTCATAAAATGACGTTTTAATTTTGTGCCCATAGTAGACGCTTAGATGAACAACTTTTAAATGCCTAACTGAAATATGCTTGCTTCTTATATTGCTTTAAATTGTGTATTTTAATTTCATAATTTGAATCCATATGCTTTAAAATGTATATTTTCTACATCTCAATTATAATTTATATAATTACTAGGACATGGGTTTTTTTTTTTTAAAAACCCCTTCAGTGAATTTTGTTGAAGATAATTAATGGGATTTATGGTATTGGCAACACATGAGCCCACATCATTTCAACACTAAGGAAGAACATGTCTTTAACGTATAAACAAGTTCAGGCATTACTCCTTTTTTTGTTGCTTTCTAGTTCTTTTGAAGTGACTTTAAAAAACATCCAAAGTTCCCATTTCACTGTCTTTCTCTTCTCTTTCTTTTCCCTTTAATTTTCTGTATATGTTAGTATGCTTGAGCAGATGAGAGGAAGAGTCAGGATTTTATTTTCTAGTTATCTTTTCTTAGCCTCCACAAGTATTGCTATAAAAACAGAACCCAAATTATACTTAAGATTTAGTCCTGCACTGTTACAGAATGCCATTTTGCTTATTGAAAAAAAAAATCTTTGAATGTTGATATTTAGACATTATCTGTCTGCCTGCTTACATAACTATACATTGCCTCCCTCCTTCCCTCCCTCCCTATTTACCTATACCAGTCAGTTACAGTTAGGGCAGCTCATACAGATTGTTTTGTTGTGGAGAAAAACATTAGTGTATCATCATGTAAAAATATGCTGCTTGTATCGCATAAGGTTTGAGCTCAGTCAACAACTTGGGAACATATCTGGGGAAGTAAAGTGGCATTCATTGGTTTCACGGTTTGAATTATGTTACTAGCTAAGCAAACATGTAAATCTGCAGACTTTATGATTCATAATCCTTTACCCTTCCTAACTTTGGCCTTTCTCAAGCTGTGTTTTTGGACTATCAAAATTCTTCCTTCCGAATTCTTTCGGAAGGGACTCCTCTCTGTACTGTCATACAGCAGGGTATGTGTGCCCCCGTCTCAGACATCCACTCTGGGCCGTGTTCAAGTGTTGTTCTAGTAGAGCAGTCTTCCCCGACCACCCCAGAGAGCATAGTGCCTCCTTCCTTTGTCCGTGGTCGGCACCTCACTCTACTTTATTTTTCTTTAAAGCATTTACCATCGCCTGAAGTAAGTACCCCGCCACTTGTTTGTTGGGTTGTTTTCAACAGTCTGTGCCCAGAGTCCTCCACCTTCTCTGATGTCCACAGTTTTCTAGGATTAATTTTCCTTCTTCCTCCTCTGGAGCCTAAGTTCTGTTAGAGCTGGAATTCTGTTGACTTTGTTACATCTCAAGAGCTGAGTACAGTCCTAAGCAATAGTAACTGATCAACAGTAACTGGGGGATGGATACAAATGTAAGTGGATAGAAGTAGAAACATTTTCGTGCGTTAATGCATTTGTGCTCCTCATTTGCATCTTATCAGTCTTCGTGCTAAAAGTCTTGCATTAAGAATTCCTATGTTAGCTATCTCCATATTGCCCATTAGGTGTTTATTTAAAATTTTTAAAAAGAACTGGAGTTTTTGTCAAGTGTTAAATTTTCTGAAAAACTGTTTATTTTCAGTCTCTCCTATGAATTTCATTGGAATTTTTAATATATTTGAAAGCATTGATAAACTGTGACTTAATTATACAGGGATCCTAAAGAGTGGGGTTGTGGCAGTAGTCTAATGACCGTAATCATCCACTTCCTGGACCACTGCTGTCCAGATGTAGTGGTACTTTAAGCAAACACATCTAAAAGTAAACTTCAGTGGAGAGCTCTCACGATAGGCTGGTTCAAGATGCGGCAAACCACTTAACGATGCTAACTTTTTTTACACGAAGAAATGTGATTAAGATATGTTAAATGGAAATCTATACAAAACCAGTGAAATTGTTAAAATATTCAAATATGCCATACTGTAACAAGAAAACACTGCAATGCACTGAAATCAGCAGTAGAACAGCTGTGTTTTAAAGGACAGTACTTTGAATGTCACTTGACAATTTGCTTTCAATTAGAAGTAATTTACAGGAAGATGCCCACAAGCTAATCTTTACAGGATAATTAAGTTCCATTTTCTTTACTTTTAATTAAAAAGCAGAAAAGATTTAGCTGATCCATAAAAAATGTTCTGTTTAAACATTCATCAGACTTCACACTCTTTTTTTGTTATTTGTTGTAGCAGATGTTATCAAAAGTGCAGTCTGCTCTGTTTTAAACCCTGAGCATTTGGAAAGTGAAACATAAGTTGCAGTAGGCATGTACTGGTGAGGTATGATCATTTAACATCTGTATGTTCAAAGAGGATATAACGGATACCACCGTTCCATTCCTTAATTGTGTTCTGTCTGATGCATTGAATCGTACTGCAAAACCACGTACATTAACGTGAGAAGCAGTACAACTGTTAATTTTGAACATTATACATAGTAGGAGGATACCTAAAACAAAACAAAACAAAACCCTTTACTTCAAATGTCTTAAAGTATCTATCAATTCAGATGTAACATTTTAATTGTAATTTTAGTAATACAAAATCTGACACTGAGCATTTTAACATGAGAATTTACTCATTGAAAACAAGGGAGATTTAATTCTAAGGTAATTTAAAACTTTATTCTCTGGTTTTTAGCATACTTTTTAGCATCACTGCTGGTTGTTTTTGTTTGTTTGTTTTTTGGTGTGGTTTTTTTTGGCAATATAAAATATATTGCCAAAGACATTTGGAGCTTTGGTTTTATAGCTTTACTATTGGACAGTAGTATTTTCTTTTTAAGCTTATGAAAGCTGAATAGATCGAGATTTGTCGTGCTTATTCTCATCTTGGGCTATGCTAAGGAATTGCACCAAAAATTCTTTAGGCAAGAATTCTTTAGTGTTATGGCATTTATTTTTTTAAAACCTTTTTGGCTACTTAATTCATCTGCCCATGCTGATAATAGCTTTATATTTTTAGAATCTAAACCGTTTCCATCATTTGAAAAAAGTAGAGCCACAATAGAGTATACATACAATTTTTATAGCAATAATTCCATTCACTGTGCCTTTTGTCAAACAAGCTTGATTTTCAATTTTCTGATCAGTGAGCTACCTAAAATGTAAAGATCCTATTGAAGTTTCCTATTTTTGCTTACTTTTATTTTCTTACTTTATTTTCCTCTGTTTGAAAGAAAACTACAAATGACAAGACAGGTTGCTCACAAGCCCATTCATTTATTTGCTTTTGCCATTTAAATTTGTATATGTAGGGAATATGCCCAAAGGCACTTTGACCAATACAGTTTAGGAGACTGCAAAATAAGGAAATGCAATTTATTTCAGCATATATTATAAATTTCAGGTAGGAGCTTAATTATAATAATCACAATGCATTCATTTAAATGGAGTATGTGTTTGAACATGTAAATGTCATCAGGTTTTGTAATGAACTGGTGAAAATGTAAGCTTCTCTTATTGAAAGGATAACACTGGAAAAAGATTAAGCATGCCCTGTCTTCCTCCTTCCCTCTTTTCTCTGGTAATCAACACCTGGTTTGATTACATCTTTTTGAACTCAAAGAGCTATACTATCAACTCTCTTTACATTGGAAGTTCTTATGAAAGAGAATTGTGACAAACAGTAGTTAAACTTTCCACTTTCAGGAGAATTCCACCTTTTCTTGTCGTCCTATAATTCAGACTTTCTTTAGTAAAGGATGAAGCAGCTTTGTTACTGTTCAGGGGAGTGCCGTGATTTCCCTTTGGTGCTTGGTTTTCAAGTTTATGACTGCTTTATTTAGAAAGATGGGACAGATTCTTATGTATCTGTGGTGCTTGGAGGAGCTACCATTTGACCTTAGTATGTGTACCTTATCCATTGCATCTAACGCATAGCTGGTACATGATTGGTTCTCATTAAATATTTATTAAATGGTAGACAATAAAATTTTGACACAGTTCCATTTGATGCAGTTACATGCATTTTGTGAGTTCCTTCCTCTTCCTTCCTTCCCTCCTCCCTTTTCTTTTCTTTTCTTTTCTTTTTTCTTTTCTTTTCTTTTCTTTTCTTTTCTTTTCCTTTTCTCTCCTTTCCTTCCTTCCTTCCTTCCTTCCTTCCTTCCTTCCTTCCTTCCTTCCTTCCTCCTTCCTTTCTTTTCTTCTCTTCTCTTCTCTTCTCTTCTCTTCTCTTCTTTTTCTTTTCTCCTTCCTTCCTTCCTCCCTCCCTTTTCCTTTCTTTCTTTCTTTCTTTCTTTCTTTCTTTCCTTCCTTCCTTCCTTCCTTCCTTCCTTCCTTCCTCCCTTCCTCCCTCCCTCTCTTTCTTTCTTTCTTTCTTTCTTTCACCAGAAGGATCTGTGATCCAAGAGGCTTTAAGCAATTGTGTTGCTTTCCATCTCCTTTGGGGCTGTACTTCTTATAAAGCAAGGAGCTGTGAGTACTGATCTTCTCACAAAGTATACATATAAAAGAATTAGATTATTTTTACAAATACAGAAGTAGTGTCCTACTTCAGGAGAGAACAAAGATGGATTTTTTTTCTTGTCTGTGTTTAGAATTGTTTTTTTTTGTAGTTGTTGTGGCTCATGTCCTCCCCAACCCCACACTTGATTACTGTAATGTTTTGTTAGCCTTTATTTCCTTATGTAAAATCATTTGTATTTCTGGCATGTATTTTCTGGAAATGAGTCTTGAATTTGCCTCTGTTTTTCCTCTTTTTGCTTCACCTGGCTTGTAATCTCTCCTTCCTTGAGTTTACCAGCTTGATCTTCTAAAAACAACTGACAACATGTCATCATTGCTTAAAATCTGCTATGGCTCCCTAATACCTACTTCATTGAGTCCACATTCTTCTGCTTTGGTTCTAGGACTTTGCATAATTTGCATTGTTTTTCCTTTTTCAGGTTATTTCTCCTACTGTCTAGGCATGAGGAACCTCAGCTCCCCAGAGGCAGTGTTGCTCTTCCCACAACATAAATTTACTTCCAGTCTCTGCCCCTTGCCTTTGGTCATACAATGCCCTGCCTTTCCCCCTTCCTCATCCAAATCTTCCACATTGAAAAGGTCCAGTGGAAGTCCCACATCCTCCAAGAAGCTTTCCAGTATTCTTCTAATCCGCAATAATTACTCCTTTTGGTATTTCTTTCACAACAGTAGTGTCAGGCATTTTGACCCTAGTTTTCTCTAATTTTTTTTTTCCTGTATATGCATCAGTTTTGTCTCCCTATGAAGAATGTCAGCATTTTAAGGACAGGAAAAAAAAAAGAATTCTTAATGCCCTTTTTGCTTTTTTATAAACCTTAAATCTCATAGCTTTGTGGTAAGTGGGTGGTAGGCATTCATTTCACGTCTTGCTTGGTTTTGAAAAACAGACTCTATATTAGAAATTCACAAATAGCTGTGTAAAGGTATTGGGGGGAAATACTGAATAAGATCTCATACATTTAGAATAAGCTTTCCCCTCCCCCCAAAGACTTGGGGATTATGTTTCATGTTTGTTTCCATGAAGATTTTCTGCCACTTAGGGAGAAAATATTCATTTAGAAAATAATTACCATTAGCTTGAAGATGGAGATAAACCATCAGTTTTTAAGGACTATCATGTTAGTGCTCAGTAACTCACCTTGGAGCTAATACGCAGCTTTAACCACAGAACGGTGGCACCACCGTGCCACTGCCTGGTGTTGGGTTCAGCAGAGCCTTTGCATATTTGTCATTACCCTTCCATAAATAGTTTGCAACTTGACCATAGCATCTTGCCACCCTGTTAGAATGAGGCACAAGGTCCAAGTTAAAAGCAAAATCCTCAATGAATTTAGCAAAATTAAGCAAAGAGCTTTAGGTTATAAGAGCAGAGTTAATGGATTCAGCTGTTCTTTACTTTCACTTTAACCAACAAATTTTGCATTCATTTTCCAGATGTGAACCTCATTCAATTAAAATGGAGTAAAATTAATTTTGTGAAACTGTTATATCACCCCTGGAGATAATTGGAGATAACCTAGCGTGTCACAAAAGTCGAGCTAACAAATCAGCATTTGTGGGGTTGGTTTCCGTTAACTGTATTGCAAAAGTATTTCAAGATTAATTTTTAATGCATATCGGTAAACTTTTGCTGGGGTTGTTTCATGCGACTCAGATGCGATCAGAGCTGGATTTTGATGGGGTCCTGGAATTCGGAGGTGGCCAATCCCAGAGACGGTGTATGGCTATGCTACTCCCAAGTACGGTTGGGTCATCAGCAACATCTGGAAGCTGGTCATCAGCTCCACCCCAGGCCTGCTACCCCAGAATCTCTGGATGGAGCTCAGGAATCTATGGAGTAACACGCTCTCTAGGTAAACCTTATATGTGCTAAAGTTTAAGAGCTACCATATCTATGGAACCTTAGAGGTCAGCTCATATGGCTCTCAGGCAAACCCATCCTCTGTATTTCAATCGGACAAGCTATATCTAATGATTTCTGATCTCTCATCCATCGTCACAAATGCAGACAAATTGAATCAAGTTTTTAAAAAATATTGGTTATCTCGTGGGGTGCCTGGGTGGCCCAGTTGGTTAAGCGTCCGACTTTGGCTCAGGTCATGATCTTATGGTTTGTGAGTTTGAGCCCCGCGTCAGGCTCTGTGCTGACAGCTCGGAGCCTGGAGCCTGCTTCGGATTCCGTGTCTCCTCCTCTCTCTGCCCCTCCCCCAGTTGTGGCCTGTCTCTCTTTGTCTATCAAAAATAAATAAATGTAAAAAAAATAAAAAATATTGGTTATTTCACAATTTTCATCTGTATTCTGAAGTGTGTTCTGAACGGATTCATCTGAACTGATTCAGATGCAGACAAAGGAGCTAGATCTCCAGGATGAGCAATGGAGATTGCAGTCTTTTCTCAGAGCACGTGTGTGCTTTAGTCAACTTTGTGTCCTTCCAACCCAGCAGAGAACAAGAGCAACTGAAGAGCAGCCTTATCCTGGTCCTGTCTTGGCACTTAGGTTTCTTTCATTTTGGCACATGGCTGGGTTCTTTCATCAGACAGGAAACTATCTGCAGAATGAGTCACATCTCAAGGTTCTTCGAGTAACTTGATCGGACTGATGTTTTCCTGACAAACAGAGGTTGCTGATCTCCGTACCAAATAAATAACAGTTTTTGTGTATTTAGGTGCTAAATGATAAGTGACCTGGAGTTCTAGATTAGTTGTAATATGGGACTTTCAAAACAACTTGAACGTTTCTTGAGATCTTCAAGTTTCCGTAATTTGCCACCTACATGTGCTAGTCATATGTTGATCTCTTCACATCACATATATAAGGTCAGTCACTAGTATCGTTAAAAATATCGAGTACGTCAGCTCTCTGTCTTCTCTGCCCTGGGAGCAGTGCTCCTGCCACAGACCCTCATGCCCTGAAAATGTACACTGTGCAGAGTTCGTGCCCACAGCCTTCTTGGATAGGAGCACCTCTCACCTGTTGAGCTGATCGCCGTCTACAGTAGTGCTAAAACCACCGGAGACGATGACAAATGAGGGCCCCAGCAGCTTGGCAGCCCTACGTCTCCTGTTCTCACTTATTCCTAGCCACAGCTTCCGAACCAGTGCCATTTCTTTTTCCTTTCTTAATGTTTATTTATTTTTAAGAGACAGAGAGAGAGAGCATGAGCAGGGCAGGGCCAGAGAGAGAGGGAGACAAAGAATCCGAAGCAGGATCCAGGCTCTGAGCTGTCGCCACAGAGCCCAGTGTGGGGCTCGAACTCAGGAACCACGAGATCATGACCTGAGCTGAGGTTAGACGCTTAGCCCACAGAGCCACCCAGGCACGCCTGAACCGGCGCCATTTCAAGGGACGTGTGCACAGCAGCCGAAGTACATTGGAGCTGGGGCTGCCGTGGTAGGGGTGGCTGGCTCTCGGGCTGGAATCAGGACTGTGTTTGGAAGCTTCATCATTGCTTATGCCAGGAACCCCTCTGTGAAGCAACCGCTCTTGTGTCCTATTCTGGGCTTGCCCTCGCAGAGGCCACGGGGCCCTTTTGCCTGACGGTGGCCTCTTTGCCATGTCACGGAGCTCTTTCCGCCTCCCGTATCTTTCTCCCGTATTTCATCTGCCCTGTATGTTCCTCTTCCTGTACCTCCCCAGACAGCCTAGGGAAAGTGGTTGGCCTAGGGTTTGAGACAGGGAAGAAAAATAAATACTGTATTAATAAGAAAAAAAATAAAGAGATTACATGAACTTTTGTAGTTATATAAATTTTTCCTGAAAATGAACTTTCATAATAATGCTTAATAGAAATTGCAAGCTTGACTATAATAGATTCTGTATGGATGAATGTGTGTATAATATTAATGGAAATCCTACTGCATATTATAGGGTACATGAGGATAATTTCTGGCTTTGTCAATTTAGTATAGCTTAGAGCTGAGACTCAATTATAACTTTCAAGGCATCTGGAAGTAAAATCATATTAGATATTAACTGTTAAGCATTTTTTTAGGTAGAGGTAGAATTTGCCCTACCGAAAGTTTTTCTCTACCTTCTTAGGTTGTGTAATATTGTGGGTAACAATAGTTACACTGGATTGGGGTCGACTGCTCTTTATATTGGTGCTACTAAGTCTGTATTTTGCATCCAACTGATTGTATTGAATTTGTGTTATGTCTAATACCTGCTGAAAAGTTATAAGGCCCTAGAGGGTTATTACTATTAGTGTTACCGAGATGGCCATGAAGATACGATATCAGTTTCTTCCTTTCATCCAGAAGGGCTCAGAGTTCAGCATGCTTAGGTTTGTTTTACATTCTGTTTATTATATTCATTTATTTTAATTTTATTGATGTTATTTAAATGCCTGTTCATATCATAATGCTAGCCTCTTGGAGGGTAAAGAAGGCAAACTATGTAAATAAAACACAGCTTTGTTTTTCCTGTGTTCTGTGAGTGAATAAATGTGGGGGAAGACTGAGGGTGTCCGAATGTGGAAGTGGCGGTCTTCATTAACCCATTGTAACATTGGCATCTTGTGCCATTGAACTTAAATTTGATACATTTTATTGGTTCCTAGAATTTTGGTATAGTGTTTCCTTGGGTTGGAAGTCAGGAGAGTCTAGATACGGGATCACAGATAAAAGTGTTGTTTTGCTTTGTTTTCTTCTGGTATAACTGTTGATTTTATTTTCCAACAGTATTTCTGAATTTAGCCAGTTCTGTTTAGAACTCTGGAGGGTACTAAGACCCTCTATCATGGGCAAAAGAATTCTTGGTTAATATTTTTCTCTTTGCTTGTTTACTTTGTCAAGGGATTTGGGGAAGTGCTCCGTGTTGAATGTGTATCTTCAATTAGATTTCTATGTTCAAGGACTTTGAAAATCAGGCTTCTTGGATATTACATGTTTACTAAAATATTTCTTCGTATGTATTTAGATCTTTGATGGAATTTTAAGTTATTATTGCCTTCATTTCATCTGTGATACTGGTGGTGTCATTTATATCTATGTCTGCATCTGTATCTGTATGTTTATCTGTATCTGTATCTATATCCATATCTATATCTTTCTTTCTTTCTTTGGCTTGCCAAATAAAAAAACATTTTAATTTGTCTGTTGTGTGTGGCTGTACCACCAAGCATGCATCTTAAAAGATCATTTGGTACAGTAGCTCTAAGGTGGAAGCATTGCTAAATGATTTGGTTTTTTAATATTTGTGGAACATGCCTTTTTTGAATTTTACTTTTATTTTTTTTTCAATGAAGGAAGGAATGAAGAAAACTGAATTCATTGGGTGCCGATTTGTGTGTCAGGTATTGTGATACATGCTTTAATTTAGATGATCTCATAGTGTCCTCGCAATAACATTTCAAATTAGGCTCAGAGGAATGAAGGGCATGTCTGAGATTCACACCCAGCTCTAACTCTCATTGCCACAGCATTTCTTCCTTGATGTGCTGCCTTTTGCCATGAGGCCAGTGCTAATATTTGGTGGAAGGTGCAATATTAAAGACATTTACAAAGGAGTGAAGGAGCCAGATAGCTTTAGTGAAAATAGGACAGGTATTCTAAGGAGTGGTGGGGGCCCTCTGCTCTGAGAGTATGGGAAGGAAGAGGGTCTGTTGTCTAAAATCAGTTTTTCCCTTCTCGAATTTTCTCAAAATTAATTTAAGTAATCGACAAATAGGTATTTCTCAGTGTATGCTTTACAGCCTGTCTTGTCCATTTGTGTATTCTTAAAAATTGAGTTCAAATAATTTTGGGGGGAGAAAAAAAGAGAGGATGTTGTAGGCAAAAGATAGGCACAGTCAATACCAATTGTATGCTGGCTTTACCTTCAGTCCATAATTCTGATACTAAATGGAGATTTTTATTTGTATACTGTTTATTCAAAAGTTGGGGACACTTAAAATGCATTTATTTACTGATATACGTGAGCTACGTTTTACTCAGACCATCTTTATGGTGTTAATGGTATGGGAACACTATTTAAGATTCATTTGGAGCTTTCTTACTCCAGGGTTGAATAGATGGTTGCTAGATAAAGGCACCCATAAAATAATAATTGAGCGTATTTATAAAAAATAGCTTTTCATTTTGGTTTGTAACGTACACTTGTAAATTTTTATAATGTTGTGTCATATTGTGCAGATTGGTTGATTGGGGGAGGGGAGAACTCATGTAATTCAGACAAGCAATAATTACTAGGTCAAGAAATAGGGCAATTAAAAAATGATTCATGGCAAGTAGGAGTGAGACATTTACATTCTGAAAATTAATTATGGGACATTTTATTTAAATTATAATCAGGAATAAAAAGTTGAGGGAAAAGAAAGAGGTTCAGGGTAATTTTATATGTACTCATCGTGAGTACAAATTAGTAAAGATCTTAGATTCAACTCATGTGTCAGGGTCCATTAAAGAGATTGGAAAACCCTATTTCGGTGTGACTGAACTGCCTCAAATTTTAACCTCCAAACTTCTATATAATCAAATGTAGAGAGTGTGTATGTCTGGATGAATCCATGTATATGTCCATGATGCAAGACTACAAAAGCTGTGGATACTTGATTTTACAGGTTGACAGTGATGTGTTCTGTTGGCCAAAGCAAGTGTGAAAGCTCTTATAAAGTCCTCATATCTACAAATTATGAAGAAGAAATTATTCAATGTTGACTTAGGCAGCAACTGTCTCCAGCTGGCAATTCACTTCTTGGGAGCGCATCCTTAGAAGCTGGCTTGAACTCTGAAGGTCTGAAGTCTCACAGCCTTGGTCTTTGGCCTTTGAGGGCCCTGATTATTACTGCTCTTATTGGGCTCCCATTTAGTCCTTCCCTTTTTACTCTTTGGCTCACTCTCCATCCTCCTCATTTCCCCATTAAACTTGTCTGTCCTGGGTCTTATTATCTTAACTTGCTCTCACCGTTGCAAACTTCCTTCGTACTCACTCTGATGACAGCCTAATTGATAAGGACTGGTCTGTGGGGGGCCGTGGCTTGCCCTGTCTGGGGGGACCTGGCCTGCCCTTGATTATTTATTAGGCATTAGGGCAATTGGCATGATTTCGGTGTGAGCTCTGGTGATCTCATAACTCATAGGTTGAAGCTAATATACAGCAATTTTAGATTCAGTAACAGATGAATGGGAGATCATTGGCCTTTCAATTTGCAAGTCTACTCTTCCCATGGCTAATATTAGAAATCTCATTTGATTTTAAAATGGCGATATAAAAGACAAGGTTTTAGATTTGACGACTAGAAATCCTACACTGAAATTGCTCAGAATGTGTTTGCTGGAACCAGATAAAATTCCTTCCAGTGGCTGGTAAACCTCTCCTAGGGTAGCAAATTTAAGGAATAGAGTAAATGCCATTATCAGATAGTCAATTTCAATATTTAAAATAGGTGATTAAATGCAATGCATAATCTCTGAAGCAGTTTGTAGAAGTAACCAATATCAGTAATGGAATTGGGATTAAAAAGGATTCTCTTTGCTGTGAAAAAGCATTTTCAGATATTCATCCAGTAAGTTCAAAATGCAGTAGTTAGCTTCAGGTTTTTAATGTGTTGTTTATTTAGCAAATAGAGTGGGGGCGGGAAGGCCCATAATCAACCGATTTTGCTTAAAGGAGGAAAAAATGATTTCTGTTTTAGTCTATTCACAGTGACTTCCCCAGGAGAAAGACTGATGTAGTCAGCCACAAACACTTTACTCAGCTGCAGGGGCTTAAAAATGTAGGCACTTTTAAAGGGAACAACTTAATTTAATTACAACTTTCATTTAGTTTACTATGCTGTTTGGAATCGTCGGAGTTTTCCAAAATGATGGATGATTTCCAATATCCCAGCCATAATTTCAGCCTTTGTTAAAGCTTAGGTATAAGACTGACATCATCTTTATAAATTTACCATTTAGTTAATCCACTCTTGGGGATTGATTAGTGGCTAAAATCCAAGCATCCCCTTAAATACCCAAATGATACTACAATATCTCAAAATAAATGGCCATGCTAATTTTGAATGCAGAAAGGCATATTGACTTGTGAAAACACTGAATTGACGTCAGTTGCCTTTTAATTATGTGTGGAAGTTATTGCACTTTACATAATTCATTCAGCAGGCATGCTGTACAATATAGTATTTAGACTTAGACTTTCCTCCTGTAATCTAAGGGTAGTGTTCTTGGTAGGTAGTGAGAGATCCAAGAGTAAAGATTTCTAGGTACTGATCGAGGACTCACTGGAGACACATCTTTTAACATAACCATTTGCATAGTTTCCACAAATACAGTTAATTCTTTATTAAAGAGATATTATGAAGAGATATTAAATCTCTACATGGAAGTTGAATCAACATTTTACTGAGAATATCCTTATGTTAAATATAAGGTAGGAAAGTTGGGTAAACATACAATAAAGATAATTTTTTAAGGAGATGAAAGGGAATTGCTGTGGTTACTAGTACTTCCTATTAAAACTGTATAAATTAACCTAAGGCCCAGGGATTTTTATGTGCTGGTCCATGTAGTCTCATCACTTTGAGCCTAAGCAGACTAATTAGGGGTGCTATAGGCATTCAAAAGTTGTATTGAGATTTTGATGCTTGACTTTAAGTACTAAGTAAGGCAGGGCAAGCACGGTTTTTTCTTCCTTTGTTTTCTTCCTGCATAAATTTATTCATTTTACTATGAAACCGAATACTCAATTAAGACTGTGTTACCTCTCTTACTCCCCAATTCCTGTTCTCCAAACTTAAATTATTAAAATGACTGTATTTTGCCACATCTAGAAGAATGTGGAATGTATCTATCTTCTTTCTCTTTTCCTGGTTTTACCATTACTGTCCATTAACGTGAAGGTCGGGGAGAGAAGACTAGGTTTGGCTAACATGAGAGTAAGTGGGGGTGAGGCCTGACTTGTGCTCTGGCAATGAAGGAAATATTCCTGGAGAAAGGAAGTGTGCTGAGAGATCTTGGACCACAGCTCTGGATTCTGGAAGAAGAAACTGGCAGCAAGGAACTCTCATTACCCATAATTCCGGGAATGGGCTTCATCTAGCCTCAGCTATGAATGAGCCCTCTATTGTTACTCCATTAAAATAGCGATGAACAATTTTGAATGTAAGTGCTAGATGAACGTATCTTGTCTAATTTCAGCATGTTTAATACCATTAGGAGATCTATCAAGAGGATGTACAACTGGAGTCAGATCTTCTTAACCTCTAGTAATATATATATATATATAGAGAGAGAGAGAGAACTGGAGATACCAGGACCATCTTAAATGAAGGGAGTGGTCACCACAGTGGAGGGAAGCTGAATACAACTGTCTAGTGCACTGTTGTGTTGGCTCAGACCATTAAAGTGCCTGGTGGATAATAGCTGCTCCACAAAAATATATCTCCACGTTGTCTGGGACTGGTCACTTCTATTATCTTTGTTTAGCTCAAGGCAACATGTAGCTTTGACCTAGGAACTTTTTGAGGTTCATGGCTCTGAGTCTCAGTGGTTCTGTTTCATTTGATTTACAAAGTACTTTTCAGCATTAACTTTGCAATGAAGGAGCCTTATTCCCAGAAGATGTTTTAGCCAGGGGTATACTTGTCATGATTTATGACCAGAGCAAATAATAAAATATATAAAACCACATATGATGGGGCCCATTAAGTTATTTCTAGATAACTTTGCTCCTAAGTTAAACTGGCTGTGTTTTTCCATGTCTATGTCTGATAAGTAGATTTATCTCAACATCAGGCTTTCACAAGATTAATAATCCCTCTTTGTTAAGAGAGTCTGTTTTAAAATTGAAGACAATGATACTGATGTGGATTTTATAAACATGTGTGAAATAATATGCTTTCATCTGTTTAAAGCTTATCTGATATTATAACTATACTTTTAATCAGATGTCTTACAGAAATGGGAAGTATAGTCAGTAAGAAAAAAAAGTGGTTAGGCTAAAAAGATTTTTTTCTTTAGCTAGGGTAAATACTGTGCTCTCAAAGCTGTAACTTGAATTATTAGTGCATATAAATCCATCTTCTTAATTAAATGGGGCCTTTGGCCATTGAACACCAGTGTATGGACAGAGTTAGTTACTAAATGTTATTATGAGGCTGGCCTGGCCACATAATCCATTAGAGGTAGGATTCAGTTATGTTGGTAGCAGCAAAGTGATTTTTATGGTTGTAAGAATCTTCTCTTTGTTCTGTCAGTATCAATTATTTCAGTACTAATAAAAATCTAAAAAAGGGGTCAAGTTTATGATCTGTGCTTTGGATGGATAATTTGTCACATTTTTATCCAATAAGCCAAGAGTTTCTTTTTTTCTGGAAAGGAACCACACTGTATGGTTTGTCTGAATTACCTCAGCGTGTGAGCATGGAGAAAGTGAGCATGATATCATGCGATTATAATGTTAGAAAGTTTCATTGAAGGTCATGAATGGACATTAAAATAATAAATATGCACTTATGATAGTATATCTATATGTGTTTAGGATCGCGGTAGTGAATATTACATATTTTCCTTGGGAATTTTATCAGTGTCAATCGATTATGCTTAAAATTTTGGAAAAAGAATCTATAGTAATGTGTTAAGACATATGATAAGCAGTGAGAGGAAATCCGTGTACTCATTCAAAGTTTTGGTCCTCCTTTCAGATGAAATGCCAATAAATTACTGAAAAACAACTTCTTAAAACCACAGTGCAAAGTCAGTCAAGGCCAGAACTGGTGTAGCATGGTGGGGGGAACAGTGTAACTTGTTTTGTAGTATTAAACAGCATCCTGAGAGGGTAACAAGAGGTTGTGCATGTATCTATTTTGCAAGTCATGGAGCCCCAGAATTCAGGGTATTTGGTAGCACTTCCTAAAACCCCGGAAATGTTAAGCCTCTATTTAATACTATTGCTTCTGTGTGTGTGTGTGTGTGTGTGTGTGTGTGTGTGTGTGTGTGTGTGTATGTGTGAACCTGTGTCCACACACCATGATGATATTGCTAAGACATATAATGAGCTGGGCAAACAAGACTTATGGCAAGAAGGAGGGTATAGGAAATTGAGTAGTAGTCTCTCTCACGTAAGCCCAAAGAGCTGAATTTTTCAAGATTGGTATGTTTTGATATCAGGCAGTGAGATGGCTAAAGGATGCACATCTATATACTTTTCTAGTAATAATGGAGGATGGGGGTAATTACGCTGTCCACATCCAAGAGCAGATGGGGACTGTAGGAGGAGTTTGTAAATTTAGAGGAAGGAAAACAGATTGAGTGGGTGAGTTGGGTTATAGAAGTCATCTAAAGGCATAGGTCCTTTAGAGCTATCAGAAGGCCAGAAAGGAAAACAGACCAACTCTAGACCCATCAAATGGTTATATAAATTCAATTTCAGGAAATGTGTAAATGAACAGGAATATTAAATTATTGGTTATGGCTGGAGGTATGAAATTAAAGTATAGATGATTTGTATATGCCTTGAGACAAAGAAAGGTGATACTCGCATGTAAGAATATAATACTGGCTTTGGGGCGCCTGGGTGGCGCAGTCGGTTAAGTGTCCGACTTCAGCCAGGTCACGATCTCGCGGTCCGTGAGTTCGAGCCCCGCGTCGGGCTCTGGGCTGATGGCTCAGAGCCTGGAGCCTGTTTCTGATTCTGTGTCTCCCTCTCTCTCTGCCCCTCCCCCGTTCATGCTCTGTCTCTCTCTGTCCCCAAAATAAATGAACATTGAAAAAAAAAAGAATATAATACTGGCTTAGATTGTTAACTGTAGAAAAAAAAGTGGCTTAAAGGACATTATTAGGATAATTGGCAAAATTTGAATATAGACTGTGTATTACTTAGTTTTGTCTATCAACATTAATTATCCTTAATTAGTGAAATGTACTATGACTGCATAAAAGGACGTCCTTGCTCTTATGATATATATTGAAAACTTAGAATAAAGGGCCATAAAGCTTGCAACTTACTTTCAAATGGTTCGGCAAAATGATAACAGTGATAATATCATACTGAGAAAGAGACATAAAGCATATATGGCAAAATGTTAGCAACTGGTAATTCTAGGTGAAGGATATATGGGTGTTTATTAAGTTAACTTTTTGAAAGTTTAAAATATATCGAATAAAAGGTAGAAAAAATAGATACAACTACCAAAAAAGATTATTGATAGTAATAGTAGTATAGTAGTAATGATAATGGTAATCATAAATGTATACTCAGCTTTTTAGGTGAATGAAAGACTTGATATGCAGAAGTACCCAAAGTCAGAATACTTATGATGGAGACACTAGAATAGAATGTTCCCTATGAAGTTCTGAGGTTAATTTAAATATGTCCATATGAGTGTATGCCTACTAGCAATAGAAGACTCTCTTGGAACATTTTCTTAAAGAGCAGTGAACTTTGCAAATCATCAAACATATGCTTGAACTGTGTTGCAGATAATATTGTGATGTACGAAGAGGAGAAAGAAAGAAAGAAAAGAAGGCTCTTCTAAATTGTATCCATTAGGAGTGTGACGCATTAGGGATTTTAGCTGGATGGGAAGGTTGATGATAATGATCGGAATAGAGTGTAATCGAAAACGTATGAATAAAGAAGAGACTTCAGTAAGTGTAGAAGAAAATGGGAGAAAAATGTTCTAGGTAAGAGTAATATTTAAAACCCGTAGAGCGTCTCCCACTTCATATACACAAGGCCGCTGAGCGCTCTGATCTAGCATGGTTTTAGATTTCATGGTCCTCATTCTTAAGCCTTTGGGAAACAATTCCGTTACTATCTCGATGACCAGAAGACCCTTTGGTGGCAAATTGTCTTGGTCTTCTATCCTCACTATACAGTCTTTGTGGGTCTTTTTCCCCTTCTTTTCTTTTCTTTGTTGTACGCTTAAAATGAAAGCAAAGGACCTGCAAAGGGTCAAGGAAACCCATATTTTAGTTTTTACTTCCTCAGTTCAGCCAACCGTTCATTAACCCCATTCATATTTTGCAACATTTCTTTTTTATCATGTACCCCTAGAAATCATTTTGACCTCTGTTTGACAGAGCTTATACTCTGAGTCCATTTATGATTTTCAATTTCATTTTCCTTTCTCTCTGTTTCTTAAACCTCCTTTGGAGTACCAAGGCACTTTCTCTTTTAAAAATCTCAAGCTATCTATCTCTTAAAGGGATCTGATGAAGAGTAGTCTGGATTTCACAGGGAAGTGGCTTTTGCCAGTGCCGTAGTAATAATTATTATAGACCAGGTAGGCAGAGGAAAATAAATCTCACCTGGATAAATACAGTGCTTTAAAAATACAAACAATGAATGCTACAAAATTGGAAGATGGGTTGTTTGACAAAACAAAAATTGCAGAGGAGTTAGTGCCTAATTGCACGTTCAGGTCATAGAAAAGCAACAACTACAACAAAACAAAAGAAATTAGGTGAAGAAAAAATGAACGCTGTATTTTTTTTTAAAATACATTAAAACTCAAGAAAATGATAAAGGAGAACATTGTTCCTTTATCAGATGGGAAAGGAAAACTCTTAACTGATGACATACAAAAGGTAGAGACTTTTAATAAGTATTTTCTTTACCTCTGTCTTCACACCAAAAGGTCATCTTTGATCTAATCACTGGAATAGCCAACACCTGGGCTGGGAGGGCAGAAAATCATGATAAAAGAAGGAATGAACTAGAGAGTGTGTTAAAAAAAAACAAAAACGTTGTTCAAATACTGGGGTTGGCAAACTTTAATATATAAATGGAATTCTTTTAAGTATGGGGTGTCAGTTGTCTCCTTCTTTGGGGGCTTTTGGTTTATATGATACATGCAATCTCTTTCAATTAAATAATAAATACAGGTTTTGTATGTGCAGAGCCTAGAGGAAATCAGACATAACTAGAGGTAGCCCCAAATCTCAAGAAATTTGCACACAATAAGCTGGTCTTGGGTAAGACTTCCTAATAAAATGATGTAATGTGATCTATTTATAAAATTATTCATAAAAGATGCACAACTAGCTAAGTAAAGTCCTCATGGGTTCAGAGATACTTATCAATGATTTTAAGCAACCTCAGGGAATTTGTATCAAGTTACTTAAATATTAGTTTTAAAGTAGGATTCCCCTTCCCTTCCCTTGCCTTCCCTTCCCTTCCCTTCCCTCCCCTTCCCTCCGCTCCCCTCCCCTCACCTGCCCTCCCCTCCCCTCCCCTCCCCTGCCTTCTCCTCTCCTTTCCTTTTTCTTTCAGGAATTACATGGGGAGAACAACAAAAATTTGATCAAGTGAACAGGAACAGAAACAAGAAGCAGTGGCTTGAAGTGGGAAACCACCCAGAGTGGTAACTAGTTAATGACTAAATCAGAGTCCAGGATAACATCCAGGATTTGCCAGTATCATTATTTACAGAGTGGTTCAAGTTTATGGGTGTAAAGACAGTACCTTCTTTGGTTCAGATTTTCCAACTTCCTAGGTAGAGTGAGGGCTCTGTTCCTAGTCTACCACCTAGGATCCCTTTCCCCAGCACATAACCAACTGAAGTTAAGGTTACCAGTGACTTCCATGCAGTCCAATCCTATCTTCCCTTCTCTTCTTAACTCTTAGCATTGTTCAACAACATGGACTGCTCCTTCCTTGAAGCATTTTCTTCTCTTGACTTTGGTAACGTCACGCTCCTTGTTTTCACACTATTTCACTGGCTGCTCCTTCTAGGTGTCTTTGATTAATTTCTCCACTGCTCAGTATGGAAGCATTGGAATTCTTGAAGACTCTCCTGCCTCTCCTCTTGTTAGGATATGCTTTCTCTCCAGGTTTGGCCTTTTGATTCTGTAGCTTTAAATACAATCTGTAAATGAAAGGCTCTCAAATCTTTGTTTCCCGATCTGACTTCTCCCTAAAACCTCAAACTCATATTTCCAATTATCTACTTTGAAGCTTCTCGTGAATATCTAATAAGCATCTGAATTTAATGTGTCCTAAGAACAGCTCTTTATCATTGCCACCCAGATCTTTTCATATCCAATCTTTCCATCACAGTCAATTTCATCAACACACCCAGTTGGGTGGAGCCAGCATTTATTCTTCCTCTCTCCCTCTCATATCCAATTCATAATAAGTCCTGTCAACCCAGTCTCTAAAATATCTTCTGAATCCATCTATTTCTTTCCACCTTAGTCCTGGTCATCATCCTCTCCTGCCTGGATCATTGCTGCCTAACGTGGTTTCTCCGAATTTTACTCTTACTCCCTTAAAATCCATTGAGCTCGGGAGCCAGAGTATTCTTTTTTTTTTTAATCTCTCTTTGTTTTTCATGTTTATTTATATATTTTGAGGAAAGAAAGAGTGCAGGCGAGGGAGGGGCAGAGAGAGAGAGGGAGAGAGAATCCTGAGCAGGCTCCACGCTGTCAGCACAGAGCATAACGTGGGGCTTGATCTCACGATCAAGAGATCATGATCTGAGCCAAAATCAAGAGTCAGATGCTTAATCAGCTGAGCTCCTTAGGCCCCCCAGGATCCAGAGTATTCTTTTAATACGTAATTCATATCATGTCCCTCACCTGCCTAAAACTTACCAATGGCTTCCTATTGCAATTAGAATAAAACCTATATTCTTTGCCTTAGTTTTAGAACCTCCAGTTTACCTCTCTGTCCTCATCTTACACCACTATCCTCTCATGTCTGCACTCCAGCCATACTTCTTCTCCAACATGTCATGTTCATTCCTAGGGTAGGGTGCTCTGTCTGCCTCGAACACTCTTCTCCTTGATCATTGTATAGTTGTTTCTTCTTGTCACTTATATCTCATCTGAAATGTCACTTCCTCAAAGGGGACTTCGCTCACTTCTCAAACACCCTGTTATGATAGCCCATTGTTCTAAATCAGTTACCTCCATAGCGCTTGTAACATTATTGCTTATAACTATAATTTTATTTATTTGTTTATGCATTTTCTTTATTCATTTGTTTCTGGATTTATTTCTTCACTCATTCTCACCTCACACTAGAGTAAAAAGCCATGGAGAGTAGGGAGTTTTTCAATACTGAAAGAGTCATAAAAGAGTATCTGATACATAATAGGTACTCAAGAGACATGTGTTGGATAGAAAAATAAATTAATGGATAGATAAATATTAATATATTTTGACATAAATCCTTAGGCCCATTTTAGACTATGCATATCTCCCTCTCAACCAGAGTTTGATTTTCTTGAAGTTGGAACACCTGTCTAATGTCCCTATGGATGAGTGCATAAAAGGTGTGCTTACCAAATTTGTAATTGGAAAAGCAGGGAAGGATGACTTCCAGGATGGAGATAAAAAACAAAATTAGGATTCAAAATTATTGCCACATTGCATTTTACACATCAATATAATACTTTTTATTAAAGAAGTATTGTTAAAATCTGGGATTATATATTGGATGGAAAAACCAGTTGAAATTAAGAAAATTAAATGCAGATCGTCTTGAGTCCTGTATTTAGAGTTGAAAGGCGAGCTGCACAAGCCTAGGTCAATGGAAACTTGATAGTGGTGAATGTGAAGAAGAACTGGGGGGTGAACTGAGAATTAGGGAGGCTTGGGTCCCCAAGGAACACAGTAGATGTCCTAAATCTCTATCTGTAATCCAATACTTTAATGCATAGTTAAGACATGTCCCTTTTTGTGAGAACTCCCATGATATTTTCAGCCTGGAGCCTCTCTCCTATCTGAATCCTTAGAAGATTTTGTCCCTATCTATAATGATAACTACTGTTTACTGCATTCTTTTAATATTTGTGTACGTGTCTTCATCTCACCTCCTAGATTGTAAACTCCTTCAGAGGAGGCACGGTGTTTTGTTTTAATTGCTCTGTTCCACGTAATTTTTTTTACAAATTGTTGGAGGACGCTCAGTAAATATTTACTTTGTGAGTGAATGAAGAAGTAGCAGATAAAGCTAAATTATGTGAGTATATGCGTTTAAAAAAATAGTGTAACTACAAGAGCACCATCATTATAGAAACAAAAGCTATTGAGGAATTTTTACTTAATATACGTGTGTCTAGATTTGGAGAGAATGGTAATCTTTGTAAGGAGTAATGAATTTAATAAAAAGGAAGAAAAGATATTTCTGAAACGTGGTACTATTCTAATTGGCTTAAAAGTAAATTTTTAAAAAATGTTTGTTTATTTATTTTGAGAAAGAGAGGGAGAGAGAGAATCCCAAGCAGGCTTCTTCACACTCAGCATGGAGCCCAATGTGGGGCTCGATCCCATGACTGCGAGATCATGACCTGAGCCAATATCAGAGTCGGATGCTTAACTGACTGAGGCACCCAGGTGCCCCTGAAAAACTTTTTTAAGAAACTTTATTTTAGAGGGTTAATTTTATGGATCGATTGACATAGATAGATAGGTAGGAAGGGAGGGAGGGAGATAGATAATTAGCATATATTGAAATATTTGGTCAATAATTATATTATTTCCCTGTGAAATAATAATCTGGGACCACTTCATGTTTTTAAATTGAATGTAAATAGTTAAAATCTCAAAAAACTCTTATTCATATTATTGTTTTTCCATAACTTGTTAATTTCCACATTTGGCCAATTTTAATTCAGTGATAAAATTTAATTGCAGTTTATTATTCTAGTGTGATTTGTAAAGCTTAATTTTATATCTATTATCAGTGTATGTTCATCAAATTATAAAATAAATAACATTCTCACTGACAGCATAAAAAAGGAAACACTTCTTCATTATTGAGAATGCAGTTAGAGTTCCTGCACTGTTGAGTTTATGTAAGATGCTTGTGGACTTTAAAGGAAATATTTAAAATCTTATAGTGAGCCAGCTAACCAGTGGCCAAAACTTAATTAAAAAATTACGTTGATTGTAATTTGTAGTCAGGACCCAAATTGGCCATAAACACATGGTGTAGGCCAGTATTAATTTTCTCTTTTGACTGCTTGATACAATGATGTAATTTTATTTCATTGTGTAGGATGAAGAATGAGAAAATAAAACTATAATTCTGTCACAGGGCCGCAAGCCCACTGGGGATGGGGACTTGATCTTATTCACTGTTGTATTCCAAAGGCCTGGCCGTGCTTTTATGTACAGTAAACACCTGTTACCAAGTGCTTCCTTACATAAGAACTCAGATATAATGTGAGTGGAGAATAGCATTCCTCATCCTCTGTTCTTCTCTCATTAGTTTCGTCACAATGAGATTCAGTCTTTGCTACTCTCCTTACAGACTTATGATTACTTACTTAGAGATTGTCTGTAGTTGAGAATCATTAATGAATTTTTTGAAGGAAGAAGTGAGTTAGTTGAAGCAGTTGATGGACGTTGGCTGTTTATAGCATACAGAGTGATGCCAGAAATATACAAGACCCAGCTTATAGCCTACAACGCAAGTTAAATGGAGATGCATTCCTGTTTGTAACTTTATTTCAGTCTGTGGAGATGATGGCCCCTTCGCACTTGATGCTCGTTTTTTATATCTGGAGAAAGAGAAAAGCATTGCTGATAGGGCGGTGTTCTCCTGTTGAACATGGCATTTCACACACCATCGACATTAGGCAAGGACCTTCTGTGATCATGATGGATTAGACAAAAACTAGACCACTCTGTACTCATACGTGAACTTGGGCAAAGACATGAACATTTTGAAGATCAGAGAAAGCTCAAATATTTCCCATCTTTTTAAAAAACTAATCACAACTTTTTTGTTTTTAACCAATCACATTCTTCTTACCTTCTAGGTAAGAATTTTTAAGATTCCCAATCATAGAATGGCTTCTGCTCCCTGACAGTATCCAGCCCAGAGCCAAATCCTGCTTTTTTAAACTTTCCCCAAAACCACCTAACAGAAGTCCACGTCCTTTAAGTTATTTCTAACATATTTGCTGCGACTCCTCACAGTGAGGCAGTAAACTCACATTTGTTCAACAACAGGTGTGTTCCAGATGGTCTTTGACTGAAGATCATTTGACAATATTAAGAGCCTAAAGACTGTGGAGTGTGTTAAAATTTAATTGTGTTGCTTTTTACATATATGCCAATATTTTTCCCAAAGAGAGTCTCTGGAAGGCAGTGAAATTTTGAATTAGAGAAAAACTAAAGCTTCAAGTGTATGCATAATTGTAGTTTGTATAATCAACCAGGATTACTCTCACATGATATATTTCCATAGACTGTTTTTGAAATACTAAGCTATCAACATGATGTA
The DNA here is from genome assembly GCF_016509475.1 of Prionailurus bengalensis. Classification (NCBI taxonomy): domain Eukaryota; kingdom Metazoa; phylum Chordata; class Mammalia; order Carnivora; family Felidae; genus Prionailurus; species Prionailurus bengalensis. Next base: position 50,811,434 of record NC_057353.1, read on the forward strand.
TAAGCTATGAGTTGAAGTTCCAAACACTTGGTCTATTGAGTGTTAGCTTTTCTGTTAAGGGGTTTGCCATAAATTCAAATATATCATTTTAAGGCACTAACACGCCATCACTGAAAGAATCACTGCAGAGAATATATTCAAGATTCAAAAACTTATTTGTCTGAAACAGCTGCTCCTGACCTTCCATGGGTATTTGGAGACTCTTGGAATTTTTATAAGATTATATTTTGAATAAGTACAGGCTTAATGTGCCTCTATTGCCCCTACTATTTTGAGGAGTTAACAACATTATCCTTTTATTCTTTTTCTCTGGTCAGTAGAATAATTTCCCTGTTCCATCTCTTTATCCATATAATGCACTCTAGAGAGTGCTTAAACATTTTTAATCATTAGATAATCTTAAAGGGAGTAAAAAAAATTGTGTTTAAATTACAAAACACAGTTATTCTTATGTGTGTAATACAACACTTTATTGTATTTTCAACATAGACTGGTAGGAAATATTAAAATATAGAACAGGGGCGCCTGGGTGGCTCAGTCAGTTGAGCGTCCGACTTCGGCTCAGGTCATGATCTCACGGTCCGTGGGTTTGAGCCCCACGTCGGGCTCTGTGCTGACAGCTCAGATCCTGGAGCCTGTTTCAGATTCTGTGTCTCCCTCTCTCTCTGACCCTCCCCCGTTCATGCTCTGTCTCTCTCTGTCTCGAAAATAAATAAACGTTAAAAAAATTTTTTTAAAAAAGGGGGCGCCTGGGTGGCGCAGTCGGTTAAGCGTCCGACTTCAGCCAGGTCACGATCTCTCGGCCCGTGAGTTCGAGCCCCGCGTCAGGCTCTGGGCTGATGGCTCAGAGCCTGGAGCCTGTTTCCGATTCTGTGTCTCCCTCTCTCTCTGCCCCTCCCCCATTCATGCTCTGTCTCTCTCTGTCCCAAAAATAAATAAACGTTGAAAAAAAAAATTAAAAAAAAATTTTTTTAAAAAAAGGAATAAAATATAGAACAGTTTTTTAGTAAGTGCTTTTGTTGATATTATTTTCTTATTCTCATGTTATAAAGTTTACCTTCATCAGGGGAAATATTTAAAACAAAACGGAAAATGTTATTTATCTTTTACAGTACAATGGCACATACTGTTTGCATATATGCTTACTCCACTTTAAAATGTGAAATGGCAAGGAAGACGTTCCGGAGAAAAGTTACAGAACAGGGGGTAAAAGGATAACTTCTGAAATTGGGGGATGGCTTACAATATTTATGATTTTACACTGGAAAGATGATATCCAAGAGCACATAGGATTTCCCTCACAGAGTATGGAAGAACGTTGGACATAGCTGATGTGGAAACACTTAGAGCTCTGGAGCTGAATTGTTTCCTTAAAACCCAAGAAAGTCTGGTCATAAGAAGGGTACTTTTAAGAGTGTAAAAGGAAGTATCAATGGGCAGTATTTATGCCTCAACTTTGATGAGCTTTGATGATGATGATGATGATGATGATGATGATGATGAGAACATAAAAAATGTAGAATATAGTAAATGTTTGGGAGAATCTAACAGCTTATATGGAAATCATACTAAAACACATTGAATAACTAGTAATAAATAACTATTTAAATGGATAGATGTTTGGTGAAAAGGAAAATAGGTGGTTAGGGCAGAGAGGAAGGAGGGAGGGCTAGATTAGTATGGAAAGACACCATGACCTGAGACTGGGCTTGAACTGAACCTTAAAGAACAGACGGGGTTCTTAGAGATGCAGAACCTGGGAAAGGAATCAGTCATGTGATCATCAATATTGTGATGCACAACATCGTCACCATTAACAAGCACCTTAACTTATGATTTCTTTAAGGTATTTTACTAGGTACTGTGGGAGACAGAAACAGGCACTGATGTTTATCCATGAGGAATTTACAACTTTAAGGGGTTTGTGGAGTTGAGTTTAGAGGCGTTTTTAATAAAGTTGCAGAAACTATGCACAATTACAGAACAAAATGGGGGCATCACGCCTGTCAAGCAGCAGAATTCTAGGAGGAATGATACATATATCTGACCGGATGTGATATTTTTTGTTCTTACATTTCAAAGTATTTATATAAAAGAGAAGAAATGTGATCTCAAATAACCATTCAGTCATGGTTTTCTTATATCTAAAATAAAGACAGCAAAGAATTGGACCTTTGAGGACCTTTGCAGATGATTGCAGTTTTTTGTTCTAAGTTTATCCATATGCAACATATGACACAAAAGAGTTACCTTTTTAGTGGTGTTGATTGTATGAAAATTGAGTACTAATCGTATGCATTGCTGCGTGGTATTTTTAGCTTTGTTTACAGTTAAAGAATAATTTGTGCGGGGCATCTGGGTGGCTCAGTCAGTTAAGCATCTGACTCTTGGTTTCGGCTCTTGGTTTCTCACGGTTCATGGGATCCAGCCCTGTGTCGGGCTCTGCACTGACAGCACAGAGCCCACTTGGGATTGTCTCTGTCCCTCTCTCTCTCTGCCCCTTCCCTGCTCGCTCTCTCTCAAAATACATAAACTTAAAAAAAATAACTTGTGTTGAACATTGGACTAGACCATTTGGAGCTCCTGATGAATCAATCGGCACCACACTAGTACCTGCCGTTCAGACTTTTGAAAAAGCGAACTACCAACACTAGTACATTCTCTAAGTTTTAAAAACTGAGTAACCTTAGTATATGGCTCTTCTCTTCAGTCTGCCCATGAAGACTGTCTTTAAAGTCTGCCTAGGGGTTGATACGACGAAAAGAAAGCTTCAAATGCGGACCTCATCACACCGCACAACCCCAGAATTGTCTTAATTGGAGTATGCCTAGGAAGAGTGCTGTATTTTCATGTGGCAAGTGATATTGGGCAATGTTAGCCAGCTGTCATTCACCCCCTTTATTCACAATACTGTGGACCTTTTGAATCCCCTCCACCTTCTGCCTTCACATCAGCTTTCCCCACTTACTGTCTCAAAGATGGAATCACACCTCAGAAAGGGACAAGGTGCCAGTTCTTGGCTTTTGAGTTGCAAGAGCAACTGCAAGCAAGACTGCAGCGTTGATGAATTTGTGAAGAAGATAGGAGACCCACGTAAAGCTTCCTTCAACTCTGCCCCTCGAGATAAAATAACTTTACGGATGGAGGAGAGATGATGCGTGGTTAAACAATAATCTCTGAGAAGAGAGTGGATCACAATTTCCCCTTCCCTCAGTCAATGCCGGGAGGTAGATTTTTAATGGAGTCCCCCACTAGGTTAATTAAGAGAGTTTATTTTCCTAAGTAGAGCCCAGGAAGTCATCAAGACCCAGAGACAGAGAAGCCTGTTAGCCTCACTGTTTTGTGATCCCCTTACCCTAGGAGAGAATTATAAGGATCTCCATGTATCTGACAGGGTACAAGTAGTTGGAAACATTCACCTGTTTGGATCAGGAGCTTTGAACCAGAAGAAGGGAAGTCCCAAGGGATGTTAGCTAGCATGGCTAAATGGCACTAAAGGCAAGTTGCCTTCTCCCCCAAATTCTCCTACTACTCCCAGTGACTGTTCACTAATATGCTCCCTGGAACTTAGATGGAACCCTGTATTGGTTAACTTGATGTTGCTGTCAGCTGGGAGGTTAGGATTTGAAAAAAAAAATAAATATAGTTATTGAATATTAAATACAATAGTAAAAACTTCTGCCGTGCTTACTGTGTCCCAAACACAATCCTAAGGACTTTATAGAGACTAAAGACTTGCATGAGACAGTTATGATCATTATCTCCATTTTATCAGACACCCAGAGAGGTTTAGAGTTTTGTCCCATGTCACACAGGCAGTAAGTGACAAAGCCAGGATTCAAATCCAGGTAGTCTGTATCAGCCTATACTAAACTGCTTCTCAAAGATGTGTAAAAGAATAAAGTATTTCTGGCAAGACTGAGTCTGCGTCCTGTATTTCATATGCATAGGCCTCATTTTGGAGGGATGTTGTGAAAAGCAATCTCTGGCATTCATTTCTGGAAACTCTGGTCCCCAGGTGTGCTGAAGACGCTGTTTATTATATTACAGTGTCCTCTCTGGAAGACTAGGAAAGTAATTTCTCCTTGTTTTAGCCCTGGAAATATTTGGGCTTCTCCTGAGCAACTACTTTGTTTGTATTTTATAGAAAAATCAACTGTATAATCTCATTTCTCTGTTTTCATTGGCTACTCTGTAGCTTAGAGCCGAACGTCGAGCTTGCTATTGGCAAGTTTCTATAACTTCATGACCTGCGTTGCGTGCACACACTGTCCTGTTCTGTCCCAACTTTCCCTTTGCTTCGCTTTTCTGCCTATTTTAATTTACTTTATCTGTCAGTAATGTGCATATCTTAGTGAAACACCTTAAATCCTTACTGAGAAAGGCAGGTTGTAAATACATGCAAATATTATTTTCTATGCTTTCAATCCACATCACTTTTAGATCTTACGTGGTCAGCAGAAGAAGCCCAATGCTCACTCTATAGCAGTAATGCCATTCCTTCATTGGCATATTTTCTCCAATAGAGGACGGGGGGGGGGGGGCTAAGCTGTGAAGGGCACGGTGTGCTTCCTAGTCCCTACTCTCCATTCTTGAGCCCAAGGACTATGCTGAAAGGAAACATTGACACATGGGAAAGAGTAGTTTAGTGGCTAAGTATATGGGCTCTGACATCAGAACTGGTTTATAGATGAGTTTTGCTACCCAATGGCAAGTGACATTGGGCAAGTTACCTAATTTCTCTATGCGTCAGTTTCCTTGTCTGTAAAATAGAGCTAAGGTAGTAACCCACATTCATGTAGTTATAGTGGGCATTAAATTAATGTAAGTAAACAACTGTTCCCTTTGATAGATGCTCTTGGCCAATAAATGGGGCAAGAGAGTTGGAGAATTAGAGACAGTCTTCTGAACTTTGGTATCCAAGAGCATATTCCTGATGTAACTTACGCAGGGCCACCAAAAAGTAGGTAAACAATATATAGAGATTGCATTTGCCATAATTCATGTGTATTGTCCAATCTTTCATAAGCCTAAAGTGCAATTTTTTATTTGAATTTTCACATGTTCTTTTAAGCATTAGAATTGCAGGGGAAGAAGGGATCCTAAGTCCATTTGACATTGAGATCAAATCAATAACCCCACACAAACTTTGATTTCAAAACTGTCAGAGAAGGAAGTGAACTTGTATTCTCTCTGAGTAACATAATGTAAGAAATACATTTTCTCTTTCAAGGATTTTTTTCCTCAGGCATTGAGATATTCCTATAAAATATTTGTTAAACTTTACTTGTCTTAAAAAATATGAACACATGAATATATTTGAGCACCTCAAGTTCATTCTAAACATCTTTCAAGAAATTGTTGAGCTGATGAAAGGTATACGATAAATGCCCTGCCCTCGAGGAGATTGTGACCCATTACCGTAGGTAGATGTGTGACTGAACAGTCATGCCAAAATACGCATGTGTGTACACACGCACGTGCACGTGTACAGTTGTAGTGCTATGAAATCAGTGCCAACGTAGACATTTTCATAGAGGATCATGGTAACTACTGATTTGATTTGTGAGAATATGAGATGAGTAAGAGAAAGGAAGGGAGTGGGATAAAGAAAGGGAAAGAGGGAGAGGACAGGGACAACGTGGAAGATGGTATTGCAGAGATAACTTGTCATGTAGATCTTGAAATATGAGAAGACGTTTTCTGGTGTTTGCGCAGAGGATGGGGGGGGGTAGGATTTCTGGCTGTGGAATAGAATATGTAAGGGAACCAAAGTCTTCTGGGGAGCTGTGGGCACGGCACAGCGTAGCAGTTGAAGAAGAGGTGACTTTTGACTACCTACAGAGAGCAGAAAACTATTTGGAGAGTTTTGGTATTGAGATAAACACAATCAGATTTTCCTTTTAGAAGGGTAATAGTGCAAAATATGTCTTGAAAGAGAGTGAGGGTAGAGGAAGGAGAACCTTTGGGAGAGGGAAAGGGGAGGTGAAAGCATCTGCATTAAGGACTGTTTCTTGTCTCTGTTTCAGTCTCACAAGTCTGCTATAGTTTCACCTTTTTCCAGGTGATTCTTTCTCCTGTCTTTCTCTAGCTCAGGGAAGGTCCTGGCTTCTTGCTATTGCTAATGAGTGAATTGCACTCCGTCACCTTGTGCTCAATCCTTGCAATAAATTCACTCTACTTTAGGTTCTCAGAGTTGTATCTGTTTCCTGTTTTGACCCTGACTGATACACCATAGCAGTAATCCAGAGGAGAGGGTTGAGGGCCCTAACAAAGGAAGAGACAGTGCACATGCAGAGAAGAGAACTCATTTACAGAACAGAATTACAGAATTTGCTGACAGGTATGTGTGTGAGTCTGAGAGAGGGGAAGAATCATGGACATCCTGACCTTACTGGCTGGCCTACTTAACAGAAGTGATGTTAAAACTGTACAAAACGGGGGCGCCTGGGTGGCTCAGTTGGTTAAGCGTTCGACTATTGATTTCGGTTTCCGTATGATCTCATGGTTTGTGAGTTCAAGCCCTGTGTCAGGCTCTGTGCTGACAACGCAGGGCCTGCTTGGGATTCTCTCTCTCTGTTTTCTCTCTGCCCCTCCCCCGCTTGCTCTCTTTGTCTCTCATAAATAAATAAATTAATTAAAAAACAAAACTATACAAAACAGGCATTGTGGGAAGACTAGGGGATTGGAGGAGACCTATGGTTGACTATTGGATATTCAGACATGTCAATAAGCAGATGGACATAGGAATGTGGGGCTGGAGTTTCATATTTGAAATATGTCAGCATATAGCAAGAGTTTACCATTATTTAAAATCTTGGAAGTGAAATCACTAGGGAAAAGGTACACAATGAGAAGGGATCAAGGATAGAACTTTACAGACGTACAAATACATTGGGGAAAAGTGGACAAAGAGGAAAACCATGGTGGATGGTGTAAGAAAAGGCAGGAATTTCAATAAAGATTGGTATTTGGAAAATACTAGGATGGATTTATTGTACGTGCTTAGTAAAAGGCCATTGGTCATTGACCAATTAAAGGTAGATGCAAAGTTTCTCTTTCTTTGTTTAAAATAACATTCTGATATATTCCTGTTCTCATATTACAATGAAGAGATTAAGGACAAGAAATAGAATCAGATGGCCAACAGACACATGAAAAGATGTTCAATATCACTGATCACCAGAGAAATGGAAATCAAAACTACAATGAGCTATCACCTCACATGTGTCGGAATGGCTAAAATCAGCAATAGAAGAAACAACAGGGGCCGGCATGGATGGGGAGAAAGGGGAACCCTCTTACACTGTTGGGAATGCAAGCGGGTATAGCCACTATGGAAGACAGTATGGAGATTCCTTAAAACAATCTAAAAATGGAACTATCTTATGATCCAGCAATTGTACCAGTAGGTATTTACACAAAGAATACAAAAATACTGATTCAAAGGGATACCTGTACCCTGCTATTTGTAGAAGTATCATCTGCAATGGGCAAATTATGGAAAGAGCCCAAATGTCCACTGACTGATGAATGGATAGGGACGTTGTGATATATACATACAATGGACTATTACTCAGCAATCAAAAAGAATGGAACTCTTGCCATTGCAATGACATGGGTGGAGCTAGAGAGTATCGTGCTAAGTGAAATACATCAGTCAGAGAAAGACAAATACCTTATATTTCACTGATCCGTGGAATTTAAGAAACAAAAGAAATAAGCAAAGGGGAAAAAAAGAGAGGGAAGCAAACCATGAAACAGACTTAATTACAAGGAAAAAACAGAGGGTTGATGGAGGGAGGTGGGGGGGATCGGTTAAATAGGTGTTGGAAATTAAGGAGGTCACTTGTTCTGAGGAGCATTGGCTAATGTATGGAAGTGTTGAATCGCTATATTGTACACCTGAAACTAATATTACACTGTATGTTAACTAACTGGAGTTTAAATTAAAAAATTTAAAAATAAATACATGAAGGGGTGCCTGGGTGGCCCAGTCAGTTAAGCGTCGGACTCTAGATTTCAGCTCAGGTCATGGATGTCACGGTTCCTGGGATTGAGCCTCACTGAGTTGGGCTCTGTGCTGATACGTGCTGACAGCATGGATCCTGCTGGGGATTCTCTGTCTCCTCTCTGACCATCACCTGTGCACCCTCTCCCTCTCTCTATCAAGATAAATAAGTGAATGTAAAAAAATAAATACATTAAAAAAAGAACTAAATTAGTTGTCCCATTTTATCCAACTGCCATGGTGGTGAAGATAGGATTTGAACACAGTTTTGTCTAATTTCCAAAGTCTGGGGTACTTTATAAATAACTTTAAATGCCATCCTAATAAATCTGTATATATTTATATAGGTAATGAGAAACCACTGAAAGTTCTCAACAAGGCAATACGTGGCCAAAACCATGTTTGTAAAGAATAATCTGAGAGTGGTAGGTAAGAAAGATAAATAGATAGAGCCTAGAGAAAGTAAGTGAAGTTAGGAGACCACTAGGCAAAGGGTGATAAGAACCTGTCTTAGGGTATAAGGTTGCCAAATTTAGAAAAAACAGCAAAACCAGTATGCCCTGTTCAGTCAAGTTTTGAATTTTTGGTGTAAATATTCCCCCATGGAATTTGGGGACATTTTTATATTTTAAGACTGGTATTTACTTGAAATTCATATTTAATGGGTGTCCTGTATTTTATCTGGCAACCTGCAACACCGCAATGCCATTCTGATGCCAACTGCCTGGAGTTATTATCGACCCCACAGGTTGAAGGCACAATCTCCAACAAGATTGTCTTTAGGTCAGATACCAGCTGTAGATTTGAGGGTTTTCACATTATCTGTACTTTGGACCAGTTAGCTCCAGATTTGGGGGTTTTCCATGAGCCACTCAGATGGATAATTCACCAGAGAATTTTCATTAAGAGAATTTATTATTAAGGACAAATCATTATCAGCCAAATGAAGACACATACAAAGCAAGGCCTGGGAGAGCCCTGAAAGTAGGGCTTCCCTGTCTTCTCCCCATGGAATCAGAACGCATCACCCTCCTGGCCCATCTATGTCACCAACCAGGAGCCTTACTTGAGCCTTGTGTCCATTGATTTTATTGAAGTTTCCGTACATAGGCATGATTGACTGAATCATTGAACCGTGTAAGTGAACTCATTCTCCAGCCCCCATCTTATCCCCAGAGGTCAGGGGTCCTCTGTGAATCACAGAGACGCTCCTATCACTTAGGAAATTCTAAGGGCTTAGAATTCCCTTCTAGGAACCCGGGACAAAAACAAGACATTTATAATAATAATAATTATTATTATTGTTATTGTCATACAGCACAGTGCTAAGTGTGGTCATGGTAATGGAAGTGGAGAAATAGACGAGGAAGGAATTATACCACAGAGGAATCTAACTTGAAGCTCATTTTTAAATCTTTGGCGACTGGAAATATTTGAGGAAGTGCAGACTGGGATGGGAGAGGGAGAGTTAATAATGAGCTAAGTTTAGATGCTTGAAATTGAAGATACTGGTGGGAAATCATGATGTAAATTCAGGGTAGTTAGTGCAGAAATGCATACTGGAGGTTAGAAGAATTGTCAGGATATATATTGTCAGAACTCCTTAGTGTGAATGGATCGTTGGAGCTCTGAAATGTAGTAACACTGCTGTGGGAAAAAGTGTAATAGAAAGAAAGCAGACGCCCGCGTGTTATAGGAGGGACAAGAGAAACCACAGACAAAGTAAAAATTGGTCCATCGCACCCCATATTTTCTAAATTTTTATAGATTAATTTGACAAAACATTTTCAGGTGAAATCATCTCTGTTGTCTCTTACAATGGTATTCATTTTTCTGAGCTTTTATACATTTATCCTGTAGTTTTATTTCTACCTACTTTTTGCCTGAATGTTTAACATTAATACCTATTTTCTTTTAATTCTAAACATGAATTGGATTTTGCCCCAAATTTATATAAATTCAGGGTACTCAGTAAAATAAAATATTGGGAAAATAATCTTATGTGGATTTTGACCAATCTTTAAAAATACCTTGAAAAGGAAGGAGTAAAGCTAGGAAGGTTAGTGGTTTTTAAATTTTGATTTAAGAATGGTTGTTGCATAATATTACATTAATGTATTTTGCTATTTCCAACTTTTTGAAATTGACCATATTTTACAGCAGTCTGGCTTAAATACCGTATGATTTCACTTATATGGGGAATTTAAGAAACAAAACAGATGAACGTAGGGGAAGGGAAAAAAAAGAGAGAAGCAAACCATAAGGGACTCTCTCTTTTTTTTAATGTTTATTTTTGGGAGAGGGAGAGAGAGAGAATGCATGCGCTCATGAGCAAGGGAGGGGCAGAGGGAGAGGGGGACAGAGGATCTGAAGCGACAGCAGAGAGCTCAGTTCAGAGCTCCAAGTCCCTGAGCCACCCAGGCACCCAAGACCTTTAACCACAGAGAACAGACTGAGGGTTAATGAAGGGAGGGTGATGGAGGATGGGCTAAATGGGTGATGGGCATTAAAGAGGGCGCTTGTTATGATGAGCGCCGAGTGTATATGCAAATGATGAATAACTAAATGCTGCTCCTTAAAACCAATATGACACTGTATGTTAACTAACTAGAATTTAAATAAAAATTTGAAACAAATATCAACAAGAAAGGTAAGCCAACCTTTCTCTTCCAAATTTCGCTTTTCTTGAAGACAGACTCGTTAACAAAATGGGATTAAAGTCTGTGCTTTTATTTATTCATCTTATTCTTTAATTACAAAATGGCTTACAACTAGTCATAGTATATTAAAGAAATTACAGTTTTGAGATGGTCGAATTGCAAATAATTGTAGTGTTTCTACAGAATATCATAAAGGCTATTGGTAAAGCTACATTATAGCACATGTATATATTTTTTAAATATCACATTCCTTTCTCTAGCTTCTGGCTAACAATATATTAACATATCCCCCAAATCACTAAGTGCCAACTATGTACCAAACCACTGCTCTATTATGGAACATACAGAAATGACTAATACATAATTTGATGGAGGGGAGAACATTTATAAAAACACGGACATTTGTGCTTAATCATTGTAATTTTGGTTGAAAACTATTTTGCTGTAATCTCCCTAGTAGCACGTTTATCTGCTGCATTTTTAATACAGATTAAAAAGAGGATCAGCAAGGATATTTTTGAAACATGCAAACAAGTAAATTGCCTCACCCCATTGAATTTCAGTCCTCAATCTATACATGAGAAACTGGAGTGACTTTTCTAGCCTACCTTTTTTTTTTTTTTTTTTTTTTTTTTTTTTTTTGCAGTTCTCGTTACTGTCTGTGGTGTCACATAGCCAACTTCATTACCTTAAATCCGCATTCTGTTTTCAAGCCATAACTACTGGGGATCAGTGATGGGAAGGGAGCTTCTTCATCTGGTGTGTGTTGTAAAGGCATGGGTGGCGGAGTAGGAGGCCAGGTGGCCAGTACAAGTTCTGTGAAAAACTTAAGCATGATTCAGTGTTCTTATCTGCAAAATGAAGGGATTTCGTTTATAAACCAGACGGCGCCTTTCAATCTTAAAGTCCATGAGAAATAAACTTACAATAACCAGGTGAAGAGCGATCTAATGCAAAGTTCGATTTATATTTTATGAAATATTTGATTTGTAAAATATTTATGTTTTATATAAATATATATATAAAGAAAATACAACACATTTATACACACACACACACACACACACACAATGTCTCTATAAAAACCATCATAGCTTTCAAACTATTTACATTTGGAAGAGAGGCTAGCATAGAAGGCAGCCTAATAAAAATAAGTGAGGCATATGCTATACTGAAAAGATTGCTATTTAAATTTTCAAATGTGAAATATATCACTGAAATGGATAAAACTTTAGTTTGGGGGGATACTTAAAAGTGATCTATGTTTTCTTAAAAGGAATTAAAGATGCTCATATAGCATTTTGCAACCACAGGTAAACTGTTTGGAAGAAGGCCTCTTTTTTTCTAAATAATGCAAAGACAAAATTTCAGCCCTAGCTGTTTTCATATTATAACAAATCAGCCATTTGCTCTCGTATCAAGGTAAGTTGGCAGTGGCATAGCCATCGTGTACAGTCTTGAGTGGAAGAAATTCACTTTGTGCAAGGAAAATCTTGGTGAGGTTTTTCACTGCGTATGTTTATTTTCGTGAGATTTTGGAAGCTGATTCACAAACTGTTAATTAAAAGTGCCAGTGTACTTGTGAAAGCTACAATAATTAAACGTATCTTCAGTTTATGTGAGAATTCTTCCCATTTGTGACTCTAACTTGGAAAGTTACCAATTTGAAGATTGAAATTGTAGAAAATCAGACCTAAAAATGCTTCTGACTGCTGGTGGCATATTGAAATGCTCCAATAAGGTGGCGAGCATGAATCAGAGCAAAGAACTGAGGCATCTCCAGGAATGCTCTGCTACCTTTGTTCAGGGGAAGATATTTTCTACAAGGTGTCTGTTATTGACCTGCTGCTAAGTCTGTGGAAATGCATCACACTTCTCTTGTGTTATTTATTCCTGAGGGAGTTTGTTACTCTATGGAAATGTATCACTTTTTTTCTTCTTTTATTCCATTAGGGAATTTGCTACTCTTTAGCTCAGTTTCAAAGAAAGTTACTCTTTTAATAGTGCCTGGAAATGGAGGGAGTTTAAAAATGTTATTAAAAGTTCCATGTAGAGCAGTATCCACAATTTAATTCAGATGTTTTCTGTCCTTGGAGGGTTGAGGGGGTGCGATGTTTCAGACAATAGTTTTAAACTAAAAGGCGCTTTCTTCTGGGATGCCTTCATTCTGTTATGTTCTTTTGTAAAAGGAGGTAAATCCCAAACCGGAGTGCATGCACAGCGTCTTCGAGTGTGGGCTCCGGCCACAGAATTCCCATTAGCATTAGCTTGGCACTCTTTCTTGTTTCACAGACAGTGAGGAACATGCCTTTTCCACCCTTGAGGCAATAAAATAAATTAAAGGGTGCGGCATTAAATGAGTTGAATTTTGAGTAGTATTTTTCATGCCTCCGACATTGTAAAATCAGTTTTATCCTTATGAAGCAGTATTTGGGATCATGAAACATGGGGCTCCTCTGTTTGTGCCAGTAGGCGGGTCCCTTTGATTTTCTGGATGTGTGTGTGTGTGTGTGTGTGTGTGTGTGTGTGTCTTTGCTGGTCCTTTTCCCATTGCGGTCTCTAGCCAGTGTCTGTGACTAGAACTTTGTAATTCAGTATAAACCACAAAGAAATGAGCAGTATGGAGGGTAAGACATCTTCAGTTTGTTTCTGCTGGTTCTGGTCCAGGCTATTACAGTCCCTACATATCTCCATGACACAGAAGCAAGAGTTTTTGCAAAGAATGTCCCCAGGGCCCAACCAAATCCTTCCTCTGAAATGCTGTCCTGCTCTGTCTGTGTTCATTATGTTTGTGCTTCCTCCAATTTTGCACTTTCTCTCAGTATTTCCTAAAGAGACTGGAGAGCATTCCTTTAATCTCAAACGGAAGTTTATTTTTGTTTCATGGAACAAAGGTTTATCGTTACTGTTTCCGTGTGTCCCCTCTAATTAGAAACCCTGTTCTTATATTCTCATAAATGAGAAGGGACTGCTTTAATTCTTAGTGCATTTGAACACAGATACTTTCAGAGATGGTAAGACTCGCATTTTATTAAATTCTCATTGACTACAAAACAGAACGAGGACCCTCACCCACCACCTAAACAACAAAATCTGAAGGCCCAGCACTCTTGAAGGGAGTCCCCTAGTAACGCCACTCCCTCTTTCTGGGTGTCTGATGTTTCAAGATATGAAAATAAGCATGCTTTTCCCATACTGATTTGTCTGCTGTTTTTCCCCCACTCAATGGTTTTATTATTTCCTTTCCAAAAGGATGCTGTGATTATTCATAAAGGTCCTTCCAACGTAAACTATTGACAGATTTTCAACACTTATGCTGTATCAGGCATCGTGCTAGTAAGTCCGTTACACAATTCAAAGTTTAAAGGGAAGAGTGTCTATCGACTGCTCATCTCAGTTGTAGGCTGGAACCAGTTATTTTCCAAGTGACACCTCATGTTAGGAATTCTGAGACTAATGCTTCCAAGGGCCTATTCTTCTTTTTTTTTTTTTTAGTTCTATACCTTCAAGTATTTAAGCTTATGACTTTTTATTATATGTTGTTTATTGGTGTACATTTTTATGTTAATTTCTCATGCCCCAGAATGCCGTGTTTGTCTATTTTTACTATAGCCTCCTTGCGCATGCTTACCTGTATCTCTCAGAGCCAATGTGTGAGGTAAGCCTTGCCCGTGATAGGAAACAAAGAAAGAATGAAAAGTGTGTGTGTGTGTGTGTGTGTGTGTGTGTGTGTGAGAGAGAGAGAGAGAGAGAGAGAGAGAGAGAGAGACAGGCACACAGAGACAGAGAACATTCACCCAGTATTTTCCTTAGACATGGGTGAATGTGCAAATATTGATGGTATGGATGCTTTTCCTTTGTGCCTGTTGAAATTTCCTAGGTTGCCTGTCAAGAAGATTAGCATTTTCTGTTTGGTAGAGTTTGAATCTCTTGCATTCTCTGGCCTGCTGAGAGTGAACACTCTACCTATTCAGTCTGAGTCCTTGAAATGGGGAAGAGTTGGATTATTATTTTAAACGTATTTCTGCAGTGAGGCTCCCCCATTGCTTTTGTGGGTATGGGGATGAAGAACAGGTTAAGGGCTCTTTGAAGGCAGAAGGTATTCAGTGTGGAAAAGACCCTTCCTAGATAAAAGAAGTGAGGAATGCAGACGGGTTCAAACATCAGGGAAAGACATTCTTCATCTGCTGAACTGGGGAGGGCATAAATATCTTCAGTTAGTGGGTATCTGTCATGCTTACTTTTTGTGTTGCATTTCAAGGACAATGAGGGAGGTTCCCGATAATGTTTACTTGCATTAGATCAGCTTTTAGGGGTGTAGCAAAATACCAATAGTGCTGGCCAAGAAAATAAAGCTAATAAAAGCTTATTATTGTGTTTTAATGGCTGTAGAAATAGTGAGTTGTTCATATGATATAAAAAAAAGTCCTTATGCCTTGTGTTAAATAATTTCTGTTATTAATTATGCCGTTCTTAAATGTTTCCAGTAACATTATAAGAAAGTAATTTTCAATTGAAAATTGGATTAAATGTAAATGATGGTGTTAATTACATAATACTCAAGAAATATTGCAAATGGAGCCTCACCAAGTATAATTTTGTCTTGATTTGAGCTCTGAACAAACACCCCACCCTAACCAATTACTCAGACCACCAATTCCATCAGCGGCTCTCCTTTTATCATTTCACTAGTTGCATTTTCCTCACACTTTTGTTCCATCTCCTTCTATCCTATCTCTTTCATCTCCTCCTTTCACAAGCATAGCAATCATCAGGTGTTGATGTCATAGGAAAGATAGAGATCACAACAAAAAAAGTTACTGATGTAAAAGAGAACCGCTTTAATCTGATCTGATATACCAGATTTTATCATTATGTAACTTAAGAAGTAACATAACCTTATCTACTAATGTCTAATAAATATTCTGGAACCCAAAAGATGAAAAAGAAAAAAAAAGTTTATTACCTTAAGGCAAAGAAAGCAGTTTGGTGTAATGCTTTTTGTTGACCGTTGTCAAGTCTTTTTTTTTTTTTTTATGTTTCTCAGTCTATGTGTTCATGATTGCTATTAAGAGAGAGAGAGAGAGAGAGAGAGAGACAGGGAGAGAGAGAGAGCAGGGAGGGGCAGAGAGAGGGGGAGACAGAATCTGAAGCAGACTCCAGGCTCTGAACTGTCAGTACAGAGCTGGATGCAGGGCTCAAACTCACAGACCGCAAGACCATGGCCTGAATCAAAGTCAGATGCTTTAACTGACTGAGCCACCCAGGTGCCCCTGTTGTACCTTCTTTCTATGATTGTTCTTTCTCATTAGTAGTTGTCTGTAAAATGATAGTATACAGTGGCGCCACTGAGGAATTTTTGCTCTCGGAGGTACGTGAAATGGCCAACATTCTGTCACCTGCAATTCTGTTCCTTGCAAGCAAAGGCTTTGTCTTTAATTGCTCCTTTTTATTAACATTTTCAATAGTTGTTTGTGCCATGTAAGAGAATTGTGCTTGTGATTTGTGATATAGCAACACGACAAACTGTGAGCTTAGGAATTCTCTTTTCTTTTCTTGGAAGAATTGGTTTCCTCTACCTTTTCCCACTCCCTGGGAAAAAAAAATCAGATATGAGCATATATGGATTGTGGAAGTACCAAGTGTAGCGGCTCTGTTTACCTGAAGTGCCTTTGAGCCATAATGAAAAGTTTAATCAGCCACATTATGCCCTTATGGGTTACAAATACAATGTGTTAACATATGAAGAAAAACATTAGTTATAACTCCCAAGAAATATCTACTGGCCAGATTATGTATTTCTTTATTTTTTTTAAATTGATAATCAGGCAGGGAAAAGAAAAAGAGACAAAGTCAGCAGAATATAGGACACAAAGTCCAATCAAAAGAGTTCATGAAATTTACTTAGAGCTTTCATTCACTCAAACTAATTAGGCTCAGTTCTGGCAAACTTAGTCATTTGGTTTTCTAATCTAAAGCTGATTAGAGCCAACTCCATAAGGATCATATAGTTTAATTGTTTTCATTTAATATATATTGAGCATTTCCCTGTCATCAGCTCTCTTCTAAAGGAGTAAAAGTTGCTTTTTTTTTAAAGATTGCAGAGCATTCAGTGATGTGGATTTACAATTTTCAAAATCAAACTGTGTTGGCATTTAGATTGTTTCTAAAATTTTTTTTAACGTTTATTTATTTTTGAGACAGAGAGAGACAGAGAATGAATGGGGGGGGAGGGTCAGAAAGAGAGAGGGAGACACAGAATCTGCAATAGGCTCCCGGCTCTGCGCTGTCAGCACAGAGCCCGACGGGGGGCTCGAACTCACGGACCGCGAGATCATGACCTGAGCCAAAGTCGGATGCTTAATGGACTGAGCCACCCAGGCGCCCCATTTAGATTGTGTCTAAAACTTCTCTGTTAGAACAAGTATTGTGATGAACTTTGCTGAAAATTTATCTGTCATCTTCTCTAATTATTCTGAAGATAAGGTTGAATTGATGATTCTGAATTTGAACAGTTGTAAAGCTTCTGAAATACATTGCCAAATAGCCCAATCTTTATTTTTAATCATTAACAAGTATTCAATTGTGAACACATAAAGAAGAATTCACGGTTAATATGTTGAGTGTTTATTGTCAAATGCTGTTATAAGAACATCACAGTGTTGGCTCATTTCATCTTTAAAATGATGATATGAGGTTGGACCGCTATCACTTAACGTCAAACAAGTCATATTTTGGAGGCAGGATTTGAACCCCAAACTCTAGGTTAATAGCTAAAATTTATTAATATTCAACAATAGACAAACAGGTTTACTAAACTCCCAAGTTAAGAGATTTACAATACATTGCTTAACCTTCTTAAGATTTCTATGCTGTATGCACCCAATGGTCTTAATTTTATGGATTAACAAAACAAAACAAAACAAAATGAAACTTGGGTTAGGTAACTTGCTCAAGCCACATATTGATAATTTGGTAAAGCAGGTTTTGTTTTTATGTTTAAATTTTAAATGTTTATTTATTTTGAGAGAGAGAGAGAGAGAGGGGGAGAGAGAGAGAGAGAGGGAGAGAGAGAGAGAAAGCTTGAGAGCTCGTGCAAGGGCTTGAGCAGGGGAGGGGCAGAGAGAGAGGGAGAAAAAGAGAATCCCAAGCAGACCCCGCACCACTGTCCATGCACAGGGCTCAATCCCATGAACCGTGAGATCATGACCTGAGTCAAAATCAAGGCTTAACTGACTGAGCCACCCAGGCACCCCGATAAAGCAGGTTTTAAACAAAGGTTACCTGGCTTATGTTTCTCTATTGCCCAGACTCTGAATCTCTATACTTTTAAACCATTTGGAACATTTAGGTTCTTGCAATATGTCAGTATTAAAATTGACATTTAAATGAACATGTTTTAAGATTATTAGTAGAGATTTCTGGGCATAAATATCCCATGTCAAAGTTTAGGAATAACTTACGTCGGTACATGCATCACTGGCAAATTATTTGGTAAATGTGTGGTGCCACTTGGTGTATGGGAACCAATTTCTCTGGAGCCTTCACGATAAAAAATGTGCTGAGGTGGAGATGAGGCAGCAAAGTCCACTAGGGAGGGGATTTGTAAGCCCAAAGCTGACAGACGACCTAAGTCAGGAGTGGTGGAGTGTTCCAGGCACAGGGAATGAGCGCATAGACCGTAAATTGGGAATGAGCTTTGGCTTTTACAGGAATTGAAACCTAGCTGACGTGCGAAGATCCCGGGAGGGAAGGAGGGTTTTTAAGTTTATCTCAGAGATTTCAGTAGGGCCTACTTTCAGTTGGCCCTTTTGTGGGATTTTGTGGGGCACAGTATATAGATTTTGTACTTCATCCGAAGTATGGATGGAAGTCATAAAAGCCAAGGAGTAACAAGATGTAATTTACATCGCCATGACAAGGAATGGACTGTGGGAGAGGTTGGCATGGATTCCTGGGGATTCGAAGGCTGGCCACCACATTCGCCCTGGTGAAAGGTAAAGGTGGCTTGAACTAGGAATGCAGAGGAAGCAGTCAGCTCAGGTTATGTTTCAAGAGGGAGAGCTTTAAAAACTTGCTGATAGATTTGACGCACGAGTGAGGGAAAGAGAGGGATCAATTCTGACTCCTCTCTTTGGGACTTGAGAAAAACATTTTTAATTTAATCAAAATAATTAATTTATTTTTTAATTTACATCCAAGTTAGTATACAGTGCAATAATGATTTCAGGAGTAGATTCCAGTGATTAATCCCCTATGTATAACACCCAGTGCTCATCCCAACAAGTGTCTTTTTAATGCTCCTTACCCATTTAGCCCATCCCCCACCCACAACCCCTCCAGCAACTCTCAGTTTATTCTCTGCATTGAAGAGTCTCTTAAGTTGTCCCCCTTGTTGTTTTTGCTTCCCTTCCCTTATGCTCATCTGTTTTGTATCTTAAATTCCTCATATGAGTGAAGTCATAGGATATTTGTCTTTCTCTGACTGACCAATCTCACTTAGCATAATACCCTCTAGTTCCATCCATGTAGTTGCAAATAGCAAGATTTCATTCTTTTTGATTTCCGAGTAATACTCCATTGTGTGTATATATATATATACCATATCTTCTTTATCCATTCATCCGTCAATGGACATTTGGGGTCTTTCCATACTTTGGCTATTGTTGATAGCGCTGCTATAAACATTGGGGTGCATGTGCCCCTTCAAAACAGCATACCTGTATCCCCTGGATAAATACCTACTAGTGCAATTGCTAGGTCATAGGGTAGTTCTAATTTTAATTTTTTGAGGAACTTCCCTGTGGTTTTCCAGAGTGGCTGCACCAGTTTGCGTTCCCACCAGCAGTGCAAAAGAGATCCTTTCTCCGCATCCTCACCAATATCTGTTGTTGCCTGCATTGTTAATTTTAGCCTTTCTGACTGATACCACCTCACACCAGTCAGAATGGCTAAAATTAACAACTCAGGCAACAAGAGAAAACTATTTTTAAATGGTTTAGTTGCTGTTGTCCCCACTAGATGTAACCTCCCTGAAAGCAGGGACCTTGTCTCCTTTATTCACTGTGCATACCCAGTGGCTAGCATAAGGCCTGGGCAAGCCACAGAAGAGAAGTTACAAAAAACTTAATAATTATTATAAAGTATTAACATATTGTCTAAATTATTTGCTGAAAACATTTCCCCATATGTTGTATTTTTTTGATATTTCAACATACAAAAGCTGTAAATTTATTTAGATACAGGCTTTATTTTTTATGTGGACTTACGGCCATTTATTTATTGCTTTGTGATATCTTTGTATCTAAAATAATCTCTTTCCAAAGGATTGATTAATAACCAATTCTGCTTCTTATGGTTATTATTTTCTGATTACCTCTTGAAAAACAACCCAAAACGTATTTTTTAAATTATGTTAGATAAGGGCCTAAATTGATTTTTCTTTCTAAATTACTACTAGTTGCTTTAACTTAATTAACTAATCCTTCTCTATTAAAAAAAAAAATCTCTATTGAATTCTTACAAATGATAGTCTATTACTAAATATTTATTTTAGTACCACACTCATGGTAATAGATGATTTTTTTTATTATACTGATTTTATCTCATCTTTGGAATATATGCACTTTTGATATATTTAGGTTGGACTATATTGTTTGCAACTCTTAACCATTTATTCTTCCAGATGATCTAGAGACACACTGCAAAATGGTAGCCTCTAGTCACATAGGGATAAACATAAATTATGTTAATTCATATTAAATAAAATTTAAAATTGTGTTTCTCAGTCACATTAGCCCTATTTCAAGTGCTCAAAGTAGCCACATGGGGTGAGTGGCTACCATTCTGGATAGTGCAGAATTATAGAACATTTCCATCATCCCAGAAACTTCTATCAGACATTAGAGTCATTTTTTTTCCCAAATTCCTAAAAATTTTCCAAGTGTTTTAAAAATAGAATACCATGATATATTTAAACTACTTTGGGAATTACTGGCATCGTTATAATATTTGATTTCTACTTCTAGGAGTATGTTAGGCAGCCACATTTGTAAAACAGTTATTTTTTCTCTCATTAGATTTTGTTTTTGTTTTTTTTTCACTGGCATATCTATTTTTGGATGAGCTTATAATCCTACGAGTTTTTAATTTTTGAAATTATTTAATAGGCATTCTACATTACTCCTTCAGCCATTTTTCAATTTAGATAGTCCACTTTTTAAAAATATGGTAAGCTTTTTAAAGAGAAACCTTGCATTTTACTGTATTTTTAAGTGCATTAATAGAATAATCTACTCTGTTAAAAATGTTTTATTATCTTCTTCTATTCAGTCTTTATATACTTGCGCTTTCCATTCTCTCTAATCAATTCCCAGTGGCTTTTAATTTTTAAGGAAGTGTCCATTTTTATTCAAGTTCCTCTCACTTCTCAAAAAGAATCTCCGGGCATGTCTGCTCTAAGACATTTTGATGCTTTAAGATGATTTTGTGTACTCCTAACTCTGACCCTCCATGTGCATTTCATCACATGCCTTCAGGGTGCCTTATTTACTTCCCTGGGGAGTTCTTGCTGGTCATTTAGCTGCCTTCCCTACGTACACTGAAGTCAGAACACTAGGAATAGAGCAAGCTAGTATTTGGACACAGAACTACCAAAACTTTATCACTAATTCTTTGAAAAAGTTGTTTTGGAGAAAAATTCTAAGTTATTTTAACACTGTGTATCACTCCTCATTGTACTGTTTTGTAATAACATTTACTGGTTAGAAACTGTTTGAATACCTAGAATGTGGTCAGTGTTTATAAATATTTTATGAGTTCTTACAAAGATGTATTCTTTGTTTATAGGAAACAGAATGGGGGCTGACAATCTAATTTTGTTCATGTAGGTTTTATTTTTTTAATTATATTGTTCAATTTCTCTAGTATTTTTTGATTTCCTCAATGCATGTCATTATGATAATGATTTGTTTGTATTTCCACTCAGTGGTACTGATTTTTTATCACCATCTTGTAATTTTAATTTGCTAATTTCTTAAATCCTGTGTGATGCCAATGTTTTTAGCTTTCCTACATTTTCCTCTATGTTGGCTGCTAAGTTTTTGCCTGTGCTCTCACGTGGCAACATCTTTGACATTTTTAAATGTTTAATGAAAGATATTAATATGCTTTTGTTTTTTATTCCAATCTTAAGCTTGTTCAGTTAACTATCCTGTTAGGTATTACATTCTGTTTTTTTGTGTTCCTAATGACTATATTTTAACTTTTTCTTTTTGGAAATGTTATTAACTGCTTGGTTTTAATATCTTCAACCACATGGAAGGTAGAAGTTCTACTAAATATTATCCTAAAGTATTATCCAATTTGTTTTTAAAAATCTATTTGTATCTCATTATCAAAACTGAAATAATTTAATCCCCTTTTAGAGAGGAATAAAAATTGGTTGTTTTGACTTTTCATTCCAGTTCCCTCTTTTCTGTTCATCTAAATGATGTTTTGTTAATTTTGTGAAAATTTAATTCTTTTTTTAATATATAGTATAATATTCTGTTGTTAGCATTATTCAAACAGGCATTTGGACTCATTAGAATCAACTTTTCTTTTGTTTGTAACTTGACATTTTATTGTATTTATTTACGTTTTAATTATTTGAGAGAGTGCGCGTGCGCGTGCGTAAGTGGGGAGAGGCAGCGAGGGAGGGGGGATATAGAGGATCCGAAGCAGGCTCTGTGCTGATAGCAGAGAGCCTGATGCGGGGCTCACACTCACGAACCGTGAGATCATGACCTGAGCTGAAGTCGGTTGCTCAGCTGACTGAGCCACCCAGGCGCCCTGTGATTTGACATTTTAAAGAAATATCTTTTTATCTTTAGTACGGTTTAGTGTTCCCTGGAAATTATTTTTCAGCACAGTTTTGCCATTCTTAATGATTAATAATTCATCTCCTTGAATTGGGAGAATATCTTTTAATAAAGTCTGCAGATATGATATCTTCTATGATATTATTTCTGAGACCCAATACACCTGAAAGTGTTTTGGTCAACATCACATATCAATTTCAGAGTCAACCGAATATATTATTCTTTCACAACTTTCCCATGCAGGGTAATACTAGCTTTCCCTTTCTGCATTTTGCCATTTATTTAATTCTTTTTAGGTGATCTACGTTGGTAGGTTTGAGAACAGAAAGATGGATTTGGGGATAAAAAAAATGATTCTTGAATCTTGCTCTTTGAAAATACAACAAGGGTATACTTGATGCTGATTTTGGCTATTAATCTCACATATGAGGGCTTTCTTCAGGTGTTGAAATTCTTCATATGTGTAAATTCTGAATATTACACATACTGTCAATTCATTGTTTCCCAACCTTACGTAAGGTTAGCATCATCTGTTATTAGCAGGCTGCAGCTCTGTAACCAGTCTTCCCTTTTCACTTCTTCTGTTTTAACCCCGCTTTTATCTTCTTCTACATTTTCACATCGTTTCTCATCATTTGTCATCAGCATCACTCATTCAATTCTTCTGGACCATTGTGTGTGCTATGTATTGCTCTAGACTTTTTATTTTGGTTATCGAAGTTATATTGTAACAGTCTTTTCTTATTATGTATTTGGCTTATTTGAAAGAATGTCTTGAAAATCTTAACTGAAAACATGAAGTGTATTTAAAAAACATCATTACATCTCATAAAGTAAATATGTTTCTGGGGTGAAAGAAGGCTTTCCTTTCTTAGTCATTAACATATAGCTTGTCTTATGTTCCAGATTTCTTCCCTCATCTCTAACCCCTCTCTCCTAGGGGCTCTTCGTTTATATACTTTGACACGATGAAATAACAGAGATAGGTAGGCTATGATGCAGAAGATGGGCGTGCTCTAAGATTTTTGTCCTCTTTCTCTTCTTTGTCTGGTTGTTGGTTCCTTCTCCTTTCCAGGGTTGAGGATGGCACGCCCAGGATGGCATGGAGTGGAGTGTCTTGTAGGATTCCTGGCTAAGGGGCAGGTAGATAGCATAGTTCATGATGTTTTCTCCTTATCAGCAAGAATTCCTGCTCCATTTGTGATCTCCCAGGCATTGCAAAAGGGACCTAAATTGGGATCCACTTGGAAGGCTATCATTCTAAGGGACTTTTGTGGTTACTGATAAAATGCAGATTTGGCCATTGGCTCTAGGTTCCTATTATGAATAATAGAAAATGAAACAATTCAGAGAAAAGATCCAAATGATTAGGAAGATGAAGGATAGCAGGGGTTTTTTTCACCCCACAATCAGGAAATGTTTTCTTGTTCTTTGTGCATTACTGTTGCTTCACCCAATTTCGTAGGTGTTTTAAAGGAGTAGCTTTGTTTCTTTATTCACCCAAACATATTCATAGAAATGAACTTCTGTATTGTAGGAAACAGATTTTATTATCTAACCTATTTTAGAAAGTTTTTTTTAACGTTTATTTATTTTTGAGAGAGAGACAGAGCATGAGTAGGGGAAGGGCAGAGAGAAAGGGAGACACAGAATCCAAAGCAGGCTCCAGGCTCTGAGCTGTCAGCACAGAGCCCAACACAGGGCTTGAACTTACGAGCGTGAGATCATGACCAGAGTTGAAGTAGGATGGTCAACTGACTGAGCCACCCAGGTGCCCCAAAAGTTTTTTTTTTTAATACAAACATATTGATCCATTTTCCCCTCTTTGTTCTAAATTTCTTGAAGCTTTAATGGTTGAGTTAATGATCTATCACGTTCTCTTTTATTTTTTTTTTAATGTCTCTTTCCTCAATGATCTTAGATACACAAGATGTTGCTATATCTTACATATAGTAACAGGAGAGATTATTTTAAAAACCATAAGAGACTGTTGAACACAGAGAACAAACTGAGGGTTGATGGGGGATAGTGAGGGAGAGGGGAAAATGGGTGATGGGCATTGAGGAGGGAACTTGTTGGGATGAGCACCGGGTGTTGTATGTAAGCCATGAGCTGTGGGAATCTACTCCTGAAGCCAAGAGCGCCCTGCATACACCGTATGTTAGCTAACTTGACAATAAGTTATATTTTTTTAAAAATTGTAATTTGTAATTAAGCGCGGTATGAATCTGAGTTATTCCTTTTTGGTATTTTCCTTGCTGATTTGTATAGTTCTTAAGTACTTATACCAAATTGGGACAACTCGGCTTGCTTTGAGTTGTGTTAAATGCAGTCAGTCTCTCTCTAACTTCCTTGTTGAAGGAAGTTCTCTCACAGTTTTGCAACCCTGCCAAACACCTACATATACACTTTGCACTTTATTTCCCACTTCACATATTGCTTCTTTCAGAGAGTTTGTGAAGTTTTTAGTAGCTGTATATGGAATCCTGGCAGATTTCCTGAGAACATTTTAGATCCTCAACTCCTTAGCAGCTCATGAAAAGATCAGATCTACCTGTGCCCCCCACCCCAATCCCTCACTGACTCTTCATAGGAGGCCACGTATTGTAAAAAACAAGACCAACATAAAACAAAGAGGTAATGATTTCCAGCATCTAATTTAGAACTCGCCTCATTTGTGTTGCAGCTTAATTTCCAAAGAGCGTGGGAATTGTGATAGAATGGGATTTCCCCACAACTCCATCAGCCAAATCTCCATATGGTACTTGAATAATTCTCAAGTGCAATGGATAATATATCTGGCCGAACTGATACTGTATGTCTCTTCAGATGTGGACAGGAGGCCTCATAGAAAATGATGCTGCAGAATTAATGAGTTGAGTTTTCTCTCCGTGCATACAACAAAGCCCCCAGTATAGGATAAGGTGTTCTTGAGCAAAGTAGAACTAAATATAGAGGAACAGAATGACCTCATGGATCTACTGATGACAGATGGTGGTTCACTCTCATCTTGCCCTGCCTACTGTTGTAGGAGTGTCATAATTCAGATCTGCTTCACTTTCCTCTTTCCACTGATTTGGAACATATCCGTTGTGTTCCAGTATGTGGTCAGTACGAGAATACTTTGGGGTGCAGGGTTAAAATGCTGATTCCTGGGTCCTGTCCTCAAGCTGCTGAATTTTGGGGAGTGTGGCTTGAAAGTCTGCATTTTGATCAGACTTTCAGAGTGAAGCTGATTCACACCAACATTTGTGTCCATTACAGAAGAGTCCAGAGGAGAAGACTGGGACAAAGAGGAGGGTGATAGAACAAATGATAGGCACCAGGATTTTCCTCGAGGAATGCAGAGGGGATCAGACTTTGTTTTCACACACCTTTTCCATTCTCCTTTGATACTCGAACCAAGTGTCAGCCTGACTCCAAGACAGAATGCTGGAGTGAGGAAGATGGTGTGGTAAGAGGGGGTTCTGGGGGACAGGTGCATACTTCCTTTCTTTTGGCTTTCAGAAAGCATAGGGTTATAACAGCTTGAGGGGGACTCAGATTGAGTGCCGCAGTTAACAGTGAGTGGCGGTGCCATCCATTAATTTAATTTCTTGCATTTATTTGCTGGTAGGATTTACTTGTTTATATTTTTTTGAGCCAAGAGTAAAATATTTTAAGTATATAAAAGCATGAAGTAGGAGGCTGATAGAATTATTTTCTAAATAATGGTAGAAAGTAATATCTGAACTAGGTGAAGATTATTAATGTATAAAAATCACCCATATATTGTGCTTCATGCTGTTTACACTATATTGGTTCGGAGTAGTAATTGCCACATAGAAAAACAAAATAACAACAAAAGGGAACTAAAAACAGATTAAAAAAGAAAAACACTAATTCACATGTAAGGCAAACCTCTATTTGAAAACAGGGGAACATTCATTTCTAGATTATCCAAGTTAGATGTATCTGTCTGCAGATGAGAGTTAGAAACCATGGGTTTCAGGGTACAAATTCTCCTGTACTTGTGACCAGTGCAGTGACTATTAGGTAAGTCCTGATAAGTCTGATATTATAAAAGTTTCTCTTTGGAGGGAAGGGATGGCCATTTCTCTGGTTCAGGTGAGAGGGCGATCAGGGTTGAGTAGCCGCTGGTGATGACCTTTCTGGGTCTTCATTAAGTATAGCTGTAGGATCAATATTGAAACAAGTTTATAACTTACCACCTCCAACAATTAGGATATGCATTTTTACTTACAATTGAAAAGAAAAACTGCAATTCCATTTAGCTGGAAAAGAAGCTACCAGGCCTGGTTTTCTTCCCACATGCGACACCATACAGATGCTTCTCCCAGAAGGGCCCGGGAGCGTGTCTCCCAGAAGCTGGCACAGGGTTTACGACACAAGTATGGGAGAGAGCCGGGAGCCACCGGAAGAGACTTCATTTATGTGTGCTCTCCACCTTTTGGCTTACCCTATAACTTCTGCCTGTAAAGGTGCTTGCTTTTATTCTATTGTAGGCTTTGTTGCCAAAGGCAGAGGATATTTTCTTTTTAAGAGAGCCCTTAGATGCTTCCTCCAGGTTGCGATGCTGGAGCAGTGTGGATAAGCTGGCTTTGTGATCACTGGCACCCTACCTGCTCTCCTAATTCTCCGGAGAGTAAGTGTTCGTCTTAAAAATATAGCTATATCGAGTGCCTCTGTGTCTTTAGACACTCTTTTAATGTGCTAGTATAAAGTAAAAGTCTTTTTGAAGATATATTTTATGGGGAAGTGCTTTCTGGGCCTCTTGAGATGTTCAGAAGTACTGAATCAAGGTGCCTTTATGGTGGTTTAATGACAACATAGAACACTTGTTAAATGTGCCCTTTTGATATGTATCCCAGGGCATGTCACAATTAGAGCGAAGTGAGCTTGTTGATTTTGTTTTTACCTCCACTCACAAAGCCCACTTCGTCTTGCTAGGGTTTTGCAACTACAGATCTGTTTTTCTTCATCCCCCAAAGATGAGAGAGATCTGCCAGAATGGAAATTTGGAAAATTACATATACACCTGCGAAATTAGGCAAATTCTTATAAAGTTTGTATTCCAACCAATGCACAGGAACCACAACAATGCTTTGTTTTGTGCGAGGAATTTTTTTCTGGCTGTGCAAATAACGTGTGTGCAGGACTGTACAGGCTTGAAGAGAATATTCATCATTATTTACTGTGTCAAACCCAAACCGAGGGCCAAATTGGCAGCCTTCCAGGAGCAGGAGGCCACACCTATTTGTGAAAAATGGAACAGATTTCTGTAGCTGCCCTCACCTTGACTCTCTGGTTCAAGGTGGTGGTGCTAGGACATGTAGTATTGTGAGCCGCAGATGGAGGTTAGCGGTGAGGTTGGTCGCGATGCTGTTCCATACAATCCCACAGATCACTCTTGGGTTCTGCACGGTCCTGATTATAATAAGGGGTTGGAGCGAGGGATGGTGGGCAGGGGAGTGTGTGTCACCTGGCCGGGAACTCTCGCTTTACCCTGATTGCCACTGACTGATTGGCCCGCTCTGTCTGGGTAGAGTGCCCTTCCTCTTACTTCATGAAATGCTAGACCCTCAAAACAGGAGGTTGAGGAGAACACGGTGCTGGTTGAGGCTCTCGGTCTTCAAGGGACTCAAACAGCAGACCTTAATTTTTAAATACTGAGACGCTGTCCCATTTACATATGGTATCTTTCGATACCATAGCCAGACACGTACGAGGGGTTCTTTAGTAAAACAACTCCCTGGTCAAATTGTTTGCATTTTCTAGAACTCCTGGAAGGGTATGGAGAAATAATATTTGGGAGATATATATATGGATATATATATTTGGGAGATATATATATCCATTTGGGAGATATATATGATATATATAATATATGGAGAAATAATATAGACTGAAGTGGCTGTAGCGTATTCCATGCCATCACAGGGTTGTTTGAAACAATGTGGTTGGAGCATTTTCTGGACTCCCTGGCATTATTTGGGAGAACAGTTAACCACTAAATAAACAAACCTAACCTGCCACTTACTAGGAGCGACTACATTGAGTTACCCAGGCGAGACATAGTTTGCTTACAGACCATCAGCTGCAGTACACAAGACATCTATCCACATTGGAGGCATGGAGCCCGTATTAAATGCAAGATGTTGTACTATTTCTATTGAATAACAATAATAAATATAATTGGTAATGTTGCAAAGTAACTTCTGTACAGCATCTATATTCTTACATAGCTGATCTCATCTCGGACACGCATCAGAATCTCCTGCAGGCTTTGTGAAAACACAAATAGATTAGCCCCACCCTCAGAGTTTCTGAAATCAGGTCTGAGGTAGAGTCTGACAATTAATTTTCCGTTTCTAACAGGTTCTCAGATGATGCTAATGCTGCTGGTCCAGGGGTGACACTTGAAGAACCACTGTTTGCTGGCAAACTGTTTGTAATCAGCTAATAAAGTCAGGCATCATTTCAAAGGCAGTTATTTTATAATTTTTTTTTTTTCCCAGAAGGTTCAAACAACCATTAGTTGTGCAAGGCGCACCTGCGTGGCTCCGTTGGTCAAGCATCTGACTCTTGATTTTGGCTCGAGTCATGATCTCGCGGTTCGTGAGATTGAGCCCCGCGTCAGGCTCTGCGTTGACAGCATGGAGCCTGCTGGGGATTCTCTCTATCCCTCTCTTTCTGCCCCTCTATCCCGTCTCTCTCAAAATAAGTAAATAAATATTGGAAAAAATGAAACAACAAGCCCAATTAATTGTACAAGTAAAGAATCGTTTTAATAAAACGGTAAGAATGGATATTATTAAAATAAAGCATTAGAAAAAGGCTAAATGATCTATTTGGTGAAATGGAAGTTAGATTCAAATTTTATTATTAAGAAGGAAAAAAATGTATATACAATGACCCAAACATGATGGGAATATTTTTGTTGATTTTCTCCTCTAATTAAATTTTTCCCCTAGATTTTTGCACTGAGTTGAAAGTTGATATTTTTCCTTCGTTTCTTGCATGTAGTTATACGTGCCAGATATTTTCATATGAAAGGAATATGTTGCATATGAGACAAATAAATGCGTACTGAATGCTTTTAAGGACCGTGCTTGGTTCATCTTTGCCTTATGAAATTGTTTAAGAAAGTCATCAGAGTCCTTCGCTTAGTGTTCACTGGCTAGAGCTTTTGTTGTTGACGTTTTAAACATGGTCTTTGATTTGCTCTAGGAAGAAAGATATATAGTCATTCTAAAGTTAAGAGACTGTAAGCCCCTTTTCCCTATTCTTTTCTATCTCTCCTTAAATAAGATGATTTTTATTTTTTTTTTAATTTTTTTTTAATGTTTATTTATTTTTGAGACAGAGACAGACAGAGCATGAGCAGGAGAGGGGCAGAGAGAGAGGGAGACACAGAATCCGAAGCAGGCTCCAGGCTCTGAGCTGTCAGCACAGAGCCCGATGCGGGGCTCGAACTCACGGACCGTGAGATCGTGACCTGAGCTGAGGCCGGACGCTCAACCGACTGAGCCTCCCAGGCGCCCCAAATAAGATGATTTTTAAAATCACATCTCTTTTGCTTTACTAATTTAACTTTGTTATATAACCGCTTAGTATATTACCAACCACTTAGTATTTTACTTTGTTAGATTAGACTACTGGCTGTATTTTGATGGTGCTTTCACATTTCTAAAGAAAGTGTCTATTGACGGAGACCCAATAGTTTATTTTTGCTTTTGTTTCCCTTGCCTCAACCAACATATCTAGAAAATGTTACTATGGCCAGTGTCTGAGAAATTACTGCCTATACTGTCTTCCAGGATTGTTATGGCTTTAGGTCTCGTATTTAGGTCTTTAATCCATTTTGAGTTTATTTTTGTGTATGTTGTTAGAAAGTGGTCCAGTTTCATTCTTTTTCATGTAGCTGTCCAGTTTTCCCGGAATAGTTTGTTGAAGAGACTATCTTTTTTTTTTTTTTCAACGTTTATTTATTTTTTTGGGGACAGAGAGAGACAGAGCATGAACGGGGGAGGGGCAGAGAGAGAGGGACACACAGAATCGAAAACAGGCTCCAGGCTCTGAGCCATCAGCCCAGAGCCTGACACGGGGCTCGAACTCACGGACCGCGAGATTGTGACCTGGCTGAAGTCGGACGCTTAACCGACTGCGCCACCCAGGCGCCCCGAGACTATCTTTTCTTCATTGCATCTTCTTGCCCTCTTTGTCATAGATTAATTGACCACATAAGCATAGGTTTATTTTTGGGCCGTCTGTTCTATTTCATTGATCTATGTGGTTTTTTTTTTTTTTTTTTTTTTGTGCCAGTACCATATTGTTTTGGTTACTACAGTTTTGTAGTTAGTATATCATGAAACCTGGAATTGTGATACAGGCTTCCAGTTGTGGAATGAATGAGTCACAAGAATAAAAGGTACAGAATAGGGAATATAGTCAATGGTATAGTAATAGCATTGAATGGTGACAGATATAGGTACACTTGTGGTGACCATAGCATAACATATAGAGAAGTTGAGTCACCGTGTTGCACACCTAAAACTAGTGTAACATTGTGTGTCAAATAAAAATAAAATAAATAAAGAAATGTGTGTGTGAATACATATATATATATAGTACAAGTCTATAAGGTTATAAGTGTTTTATTAATTTACTTAGTAAATACTTATCAAATCAGAGAAATACAAATACCCTTATGATTTCACTCATATGTGGAATATGAGAAACAAAACAGATGAACATAGGGGAAGAGGAAAAAAAAAGAGAGAGGGAAGCAAACCATAAGAGACGATTAACTATAGAGAAAAAAAACTGAAGGTTGATGGAGGGTGGTGGGCATTAAAAGGGGCACTTGTTGTGATGAGCCCCGGGTGTTGTATGTAAGTGATGAATCACTAAATTCTATACGTGAAAGTAATTTTAACCATACATGTTAACTAACTATAATTTAAAGAAAAACTTGAAATCAAAAAATAAAAAATAAACATATCATTTGTAAAAGGTTCTGTGGATAGGTTCAGATCCTTTCCTTTCTTACTGATAATGCTTTTAAAAATCTAATGTACTGTATACATATTCTGGGTAACATCTGATGTTTCTGTTGTGACAACAGTGTTCACTTTGGGGAAAATTCCTGCTTGCCTGATTCCATATCCCCAAACCAACTGGCAGGGTGAGGGTGGATGGCATCTATATTGAGTAAACAGGAAAGGACCACGGATTTCACACTGTCAAGTGTAATCAACTTCATCAACAATATAATTAGTAATAGTTCAAAGCTATGTGTCTAGACCTTAAAAAAATGGCTAAGTATTTTATCTCTCCTTGACTTGATCTTCAATTTTATTACAAGATAGAATTATAACAGAGAAAATAAAAATGCACAAATAAGTAGAATTTAGGATATCCAAGAAGCCTTCCCTGCCCTCCCCACGTTAAAATGGAACTTCTTTCTTTAAAAGTAAATTTTCAGAGCCACCTGGGTGGCTCAGTCAGTTGAGTGTCCGACTTCAGCTGAGGTCATGATCTCATCTCATGGTTCATGAGTTCAAGCCCCACATCCGTCTCCCTGCTGTCAGTGCAGAGCCTGCATCGGATTCTCTGTCCCCCTGTCTCTGCCCCTCCCCCCCTTGCACTCTCAAAAATAAATTTAAAAAAATTCAAACAATTAAATAAATTTCTGGGGCGCCTGGGTGGCGCAGTCAGTTGAGCGTCCGACTTCGGCTCAGGTCATAATCCTGCAGTTGATGAGTTCCAGCCCCCCATTGGGCTCTGTGCTGACAGCTGGGAGCCTGGAGCCTGCTTCGGGTTCTGTGTCTCCCTCGCTCTCTGCCCCTCCCCCTCTCATGCTCTGTCTCTCTATGTGTCAAAAATAAACACATACATTAAATTTTTTTTAAATAAATAAACTTCCTCCTTTGTACGCATAAATTTATCTTCTTAGCTAGATTATCTGGCCCCTTCTGCTGAGGATGGGTATCTGGTACACTGCTGTTATCCCAGTGCCTAACATAGTGCCTGTCATGTTCTTCACCCTCAATAAATACTGGTCGAATGAATAAAGAAGGAAAGGATGAATAAATGAATACATGCAAGTCTCATAAAGAGGACAAAATCATGTATACGCCCTTCATCTTTTGTGCTTGTTACCAATTAAACACTTTTTATTATTGAAATATATCACAATCATATAAAAATATACTGTTTTAGTAATGAGTAAACTCTCATATTTCTTTATGATAGAGTTACCATCTTCAATAAACTGAGAATAGCTTTATGGGGCTCTGGAGGGAGACCTGATTACAAAATGTTTGAATTTCAGTGCTGTCTCTTGTCACTAACTTCCTGGGTCAATGCACAAGGCATTTACTAATGAACTGAATTTTTTCAATGCCTGAGTTATTTCTTGAGAGTAGTCATTAGAGATTCTAGTTCAAATTTGTCTGTACTTCCTCATCTGACTTTATTCTTCCTGTGATATCAGTGTTTGAGCTAGTAGGTAAGGTTAGTTGCTGCTTGCTAAGCTGGTATATGTTCTAGGCGAAATTGCCATTTTCTTGTTAACTTTACTCAGTTAATGTGAAGGTTCCCAAAGCAAAGCATTTCAAGGCAGGAGGAATTAAAGAATTTAAATTGTTTTCGGATTTCTATATAAGAAGTATTAATACTGCCATCTGTAAAAATGGCCAAAGACCTTGCAGCAAAGAATATTACTCTATTTTTATAAAATCAAAGAGTTTGGTTTTTTTCCCCTAAAGAAACAATTTGAATAAAACCTGACCCCCTTCCCTTCTTTTTACAATGGAATGTGGTCAGATTGAACCCTCCATTAAAAATTCTCTAATATCTTTTTTTTGCATTAACATTTCAAAACTCAATTTAAATATTCACAGATCTCATTTTTAATAAACTTAACAAAATTCAGGTAATTTCTTTCAACTTTCTAGATTGAAGGACAGCAGTTGGTATAGATATAAAAAAGATGTACAGCTATGAGCAAAGCCCAAAATCAATTATATATAAGAAATAACATAACACATGGAAAGAAATTAATCAAAAAGAAGAATTTCTACTATATGATTCTCTGGTCTGCTACCTGCAGGCAACAAACGCAAATGAAAAAAATCAACATTCTTCTGGCAGATAAGAGAAAAATTAATAAAAATGTTTCCTTCCTACTAGATCCCCTGATGCAACTATTGTTAAAAGTGAGTGACTGCAGGAAGAACTTGCTCGTTTAAATACTATTTTTTTTTTTAGACCACAGAAATAAGGCTTTATTCTTGCTGTTAAGCTCAATTACACGAGTTAGTATGGATTGCACTGTCCAAAGAGATCCCTCTTGCCTGCCCCTTCTCATTAAATGGCCCTGTGGGATATGCACGAGACAAATGTAATAGGAACCAAGTGAGAAGCATTTTGAGGTGTGCCTACGGGGGTAATGATGATTCATAAGGAAGGCTGAGTGTGACAGCTGAAAACTCTAAGAGAGGAGCTAGTGAGAGACACAAAATCTGCCCCAGATAAAATTAGTAAAAAGATGTTCGTACTCTGAAGATCGAAACGTTCCTACTCCCTAACGAGATGGGGAGGGGCACACTTTTGTGGATATCTGCTTTTTAATTTAGAGTTGTTTCCCATTTCTGCTTGAACAGGCAGGCCATATATGTACAGAATGTGTGACACCCAAAATCTTTCTTATTAGAAATAAGACATCCAATTTAAATATCAGTCCACCGCCTCATTTCCATCACATACAGAAAATGTAACATAATTTCGGAATGGAAAGTTCTCTTTTAACTCCTTTTACCCATCAACTAAAATGTAGCCTGCCTGTATAGAATTTTGACACGTGTGCATTGCATATTAAACGTGAGCCGGGATTTGCCTATTGCAAGTTTATATTTTCATATTTACCTTTTGGGAGGTAGCATCATGTGATAAATGTGGCTCGATTATTAGGTACTAATTAAAGCGTGGTATACATTCCTGCTTAAATTGTCCCATTTAGAGATCCCTATGTTTTATATTTATTAGAAGGTTTTGCATGCCTTCTCATTTCTTTGTCTGAGTAGATATTTTGCAAATGATTTTAAACAGCATTTGTCAACTTTGGGGAAAATATCATTTTCATTTTCATTAATTTATTTAGATTTTGAGGAGCTGATTCCAATATTCCATTGGTATATATTCTTTGTTCTGTGTGTGAGTAAAATGATGTAAAGTTTGTGATGGAAGCTTTAATATTAATCATACTATCAGATATAAAAATGACCTGAAATGACATACATTAGGAAGCAACGAATTAAAAAGGTTTGGAAATATTTGTGTGTTTTTGGAAGAAACTCACCTAGCAGAATTTCGGAGCACGCGATGATGGATTATTGTAATTATTGGGAATGATAATATTTTAATGTGACTTTCTTCCCACCTGTCAGTTGCAATCAAGGCTGCCCAGTATTCTGAAACAGTCTCATTTTGCTAGGTGGCTAGTCTTGTGCAGCCTCTAGAATGCTTAGAATATTAATGCATGGAGAGGAGACTGAATGCTCTCTGTAGTTCTGTTATGACAACGTGTTTTTCTTGTTTTAATCAGAAGGCACGCAAAACCAAACTAAAATAATTTCTAATAAATTAATGCCAGTGAGTGCTTAAGAGAAGGTACCCCTTTGGGGGGCTAGCATGCCAAAACCATAGAATTTGGCATTTCTTTCTCCTCTTTGTATTTGGCAATGTATTTTAATTTCTGTATAATTTAATTTCTTTCTTGGGTGCTTCATTCTGAAGTGCTTTGAATTTATATGAACGAAGGCAATCTGACATTAAGGTGAGGACTGCTCTAATTTATCGTATGCTGCCAAGGTAGGAAGTTATTGATCGACACAACATATGTTGAAAGACACATATATTTGATTTGATTTAATATTTACTGTGTTGATCCTTACCATTTCTTGAATGTCCTCATTGTGTTGCATATTTTAGTGTTCTTTCCTATATATATATATATATTTTTTTTTTCTCAAAGTGTTCTTTGTCACCTTCTAGCTCTTACCTTAGTGGCTATGGATGGGTTTCAGGGATTTCTTTAACCACCAATATAAATTCATTTACCTGGGGAGTAAGTATTCCTCAAACTGCTTCGTAACCATACAAATACAATTCTTTATCTTCATTTTATTCGTTGACTATATCACCAGTGTATAAGGTAGGACTACTTAATCTTCAACTTCCCACCTGCCCTTTACCAACCGCGGATCACTGAAACAACCACCAAATGAAAAATTCTCCCACACTTTGGTGCAGCGTTTGTAATGGCTGAGTGAAAGGCTGCACCATGCATTAGACGGCCGTCAGTATTGTCAGGGGGTGCGAATCTGCACAACCCTTCTTAGCTTCAGCTTTATATCTAGAGGGCAAGGTAGCTGTGGTCCATTTAGAGGGTTCCCAAGTACCCGATTATCTCCCCTTCTGAAAAAGGAAGTAGTACTTTGTACTCACCAGAATCTCCCAGTAATCTGTATTATTCATCCAGTATAAAATGTGGGAGGATGCCTTCCCATTCTGAGAGACGAATAACAACCTTATGGGCCCAACATATAGCACCATTGTATTCATAGCTTTAGGATGTACAGCTAATTATTAGCATTTTAAAATGAGGGAAATATTTATATTTATACATATTAAGACTATTAATTCTGGCAACTGTGTTTGAATATCTATAAATCAGAGGCAGTTGAAGAGCTGAAATTCAGATTTCCTTCCACTTGCCTGCCAAGTGGCCTCAATCAGAAGTAATTTTCTCCATGAGGGCACATGGAGCTCAGTCGTGAGCCTTTTCTGAGTAGATATTATTATTTGTGTCAAATTATGTGTGGTGATTTTTCTGAAGTGGACTTCTGTGCCCACTAATCCATATACACGAGGTTCCTTCATTCCCTCCTTCATTGGTGCTATTAATTGTACTTGTGCTTCGAGTGTCTTTTACCCTTTTAAAATGTTAGTTTATGGCCACCGATTATCTGTAAGGTTTTCCTGTTAAAGAAACATGCAATATAGACAGTAGAGCGAGATCTGATCTTAAACCATAAATACTATGCATTTTAGGAGAAGCCTTTTTGCCAGAGCCTGATTAGATAGCATGGCAAAAGGAATGGTTAGTAATTTCACATTTTAAAGTACAGTAAATTATATAAATCTGACACTTGCTTTGGGAGAAATACAAGTTGGCCATTAAATCCCCTTCCTGTGGCCTGTTTTAAATATTGACAATGAGATCTCATGTATTGCGAATGAAGATCTCAAGACTTTTTCACCTTTCATTTGGGTTTTTGCAGTTTGTTTTTGAAAATAAGTGCTTCTTTTCAATTATATGCTTGAAATTGTGAATTGATAGCCAGCATATAAAATAAAAGAGCCCACAGAATATAGAACATTATATTATCAATTAAGATCTTATGATAAGCTTTGATAAATAAGGTGTGTGTGTGTATATGTGTATATATATATATATATGTGTATGTGTGTGTGTGTGTGTATATATATATATATATATACACACACATATACATCTCAAAAACATGGGTGGCTTGGTTACAGGTTTATTAAGCACAGATCATTGTTTTGTGCCTTTTTTTTCCTTTCAAATGTTCACACAAGTTTTTCCATTTAAGTTTTATTTAAACTATTAAGTTTGAATTTCATATACCATTAGAGCCAATTTGTTGTCATTGAATATTTTAAAAATTGCTCAGTTATATACCATCTTGAATAAAAATCCTTCTAAGAATGTTAGCATATATGCTCAGAATTTAATTTTTTAAAAAAGAAAGCATTTTTATTACTATTGATTTCATTCTTACAATATGTATGAATTGTCTTTATGATGTATAGCAGAGATGAAAAAAAGAAATTCACTAAAATGTATATGAATTATTTAAAATAGTTATTTAACAATTAGAGATTTAGTTTTTGTTAGCAAAACTCAGAGTTACATATTCTAGAAATTGTCATTTTTGTTAAAACTGATGTTAAGGCAGTTTCTTTGCAGATTGATTTAGTATGTATATAAATTATGTAAATCATTACATATTAGGAACCAACTATTTTAGTTTTGGTAAATAAAATCTATAAGAAGATCTTCCTGATTTTTTCTGGAGGGGCAATCTAATATTTTATAACATATATTCTCAGTAATCTGAGAAAAGCAACATGAGGTGTTTCAATTTGTAGAGACAGATCTTTAAGCATCTATGAGTATTTACATTAATATGAATTAAGCATTTCAGAAGACTTCTGTGTTTTATAAGTTTATTTATGAAGGAATCAGTCTGTAAC
The DNA here is from genome assembly GCF_016509475.1 of Prionailurus bengalensis. Lineage (NCBI taxonomy): Eukaryota > Metazoa > Chordata > Mammalia > Carnivora > Felidae > Prionailurus > Prionailurus bengalensis. Next base: position 50,849,314 of record NC_057353.1, read on the forward strand.
TACTGAAGAATACTTTGTGTAGTAATATGGTGTATTAATAAAAGGTATTTAAAAATCTTGGATTTTCACATCAATTTTTTCACTTATTAGCTTATAACCTTATTCTGTTTAACTAACTTCCTGAGCTTTCCAGATCCACAAAGTAAAAATAGTATTAATTCTCATACTTACCTCATTGGGTTATTTTAAAGATAGCATAAGAAAGTGCTTTGAAATCGCACATGAAACACAAATGAGACAGCTTCACATGTCTTATTTTGACCAGAATTGTTATTACAATTAAGATGTTTTAAAAAATATGGAGGATATTCTATTAAATTTTTCATTAGACTCAGCATTAAAAATTAGAATTATCAGATAAGTGTTTTAATGATTATATTTTACAGTATTACTGTTTTATATATTCCTTGCATACTTGCTACTTGATGTAATTATTTTAAGAGTTAAAATATTATACTTTTAAAAGTGAAATAATAAAAAAGAGGTAAAAACTAATACGAGATCCGTAACTTTTGAAGGCAGTATGTGCAAAAATCCATGGTTTTTTCCCCCCCTCCACCTTGAGAATAAGAAAACACATTACCAGAGTGTTTGAAATTAACGTATGCTTTTTTCCTTAACATTTCTTATTTTGAAGAAAAAGAGAAAAAATAAATTGTAAAATTGTAAAAAGGACAAAGAACTCCATAAGAAGTTTTTTGCTTGGATGTCCCTTAATTTAAATCCATGCAACGAACTAATTTTGTTCATGAAAGTGTGTCTTATGAATTCTGCCCTTTAGAAATTTGCTTTTGGGAAAATACCAGATATTGCGGTGTATGTACCTATTCTTGTTTGCCTACACATACAGAAAAATTGCATTTTGTGCACAATTTTAAATTATTTATGAGATTTCTTCTTTGGCCCTGAGAATTTTCCAGCACGTTTCTAAGAAGTAAGAGAGAGACTACCTAAGCCCGTTAAGTATTTAGCCTGTCTGATGAGACTGTGGATGTGAGTGACAATTAGTACAAATTACCATAATTGTGTCCTTTGGATAAAATGCCAGATCGCTTCTTTAAGGAGCAAATGCAGGCCTCTGCTTAGTAAAATGAGTCAGACACTTTTCTTCTCTAGGGCGGTCAGGAATTCATAACCAGCCATGTGGTATCCCCATGTAGTCCACTTCTGACCCATCTGAACAACGATAGCCCTCCCTTTCCTTTCAATAAAATAGGTCCATTAATGTAGGGCACCTCACTCTCATTCACTCTAAGGGAGTTGTATTTTTATTACTGAAAAAGTATCACATAAATACAAATTACATTTTTTCATTAGAAAACTACTTTTCATTTCAGAAAAAATTCAATTAATTATGAATAGGGTTATGCTTTCATCAGGGAGAGAAATATGTAATTTTTCTTCAAGCCTCAAACACATATAATGAAATCTTTTCTTGGAATCCACTCTTAAGATGGGTTTTTAAAAGTATAGACTTTATTAAAATCTCAGTTCAATTAAAATGCATTCAATTACTTTAAATCTTTATTAAAATCTCAGGTAAAATTGTACAACGATGTAAAAGAGACTTGTACTCTTTACCAGGCAGTTAATTCTAACACATGAACATAAAGTGCACAGTTTTGCTCTTCAGGAGAGAATTAAAGAGAGAGAGACAGAGACAGAGAGAGAGAGAGAGAAGAAGATTTGGTCTTGGAGTTGGGGGTGGGGAAGGGTTGAAGATGGAGGTTGTTTTCTATGTAGTAACTTCAGGCACTGGTTTCCTTCCACTTCTCATTATAGATAATTGTTTCTTGTGAATATGAGGGTGGCATTATCTTGTGTAAGTCCCCTTGATGATATTGCTTGGCCCACTCATAGAATACATTTTTTTCTCACCAATTTAACCAAAATACCCTATTAAAGGATTTTATTTCACTAGCTTCTTTGGATGTTTTTGGTACAGTGTCCCTGATTCTTTTTCAAGGGCCGCTAGAAGATGCCATTGAAGAGGAAGAAGAAGAGTGTCCATCAGAGGAGACAGACATCATCTCAAAAGGGGACTTTCCATTGGAGGAAAGCTTTTCTACAGAATTTGGGCCTGAAAATCTGAGCTGTGAAGAAGTGGAATACTTTTGTAACAAAGGTAATCATTAATGGTTGGATGCAATATGGGAGTCCATTTACTCAGGTGATTTTGCAAACTTTAAAAAATGCACTGATAGAGTGCACGAAAAGTGCTCAAAGTGCTGATACAAAATTCAAGAGTCTGAAAATACAACGTAGAATGTTTTAAACACAAAATGATATTTTGAGGGCTAAAAGAAGTAGTTCCACTTTAATAAGTCATTTTGTACATTAAAAAAATACTTTCATGTTGATTGGCCAATTCTAATAGATTTCATTTTTATCATGTATTCATTTAATCTTTCACAAGTGTTTATTGAATGTCAGTTGTTTGCAAGGCACTGAATTAGGCCCTGAGTATAAGCATTGGATGGGCAGATAGTTCCAGCCCCAAGGTTCTGGCTCACTTCTTTTAAAAACTCGATGCTTTAGGGGCACCTGCCTGGCTCATTCAGGAGAACATGCGATTCTTGATCTCAGGTTGTAAGTATGAGCCCCACAGTGGGATTAGAGTTTACTTTAAAAATAAAAATAAAAATAAAAATAAAAATAAAAATAAAAATAAAAATAAAAATAAAAATAAAACTTGAGTGCTTTAGGTGTTTGACATTCTATAACTGAGGATGGTACTCTTTTAGATAGTGTCAAAAGGAAAAATATTTTCCCAGTCTAGATATTCTATTTTCCCAGTCTATTCTATATTCTATTCTATATTCTATATTCTATAATATAAGAATTATATTATATCTATATATCTTATATATATATATTAGATATATATATTATATTATATCTATATATCTTATATCTATAAGTCCCAGATATTCTATATTTTCCCAGTCTAGATATTCTTTTAATACATTAACATTATGCTGGAAGAAATACCTGAGACAATATGTGTCAGTTTATTTCCAAACTTGACTTGAAGTCAGGTGGCCTCACCAGTAACTGTGTCTTCATTGGGCATATGTATTCATTTGTCTGTGTTTTTCAAAAGTGCATTTAAGGTTTCTCATGATTCTTTTTTTATTTTTTTCTAATTTAATTGTTTTGTCTTTGCAAGTGAGGTGGATCTTCTATCATCTCCTGCATCAGCACACAGTTTCACAAGTGGTTAGGTTGCTTCCTTGGTTTGGAGCAGCTGATTTTGCCAGTTTTACTATGACAGTTTCTTAGAGGGCATGGATGAGTGTGTGTCTATCTCTATTTGTCTGTGTTTGTGCACGAACCATTTTTATTTGGACGTGTGTATTTTTTAGGCAGAGAAGTTGTGAGAAAAAATGTTTTGTGTGTGTAAATCTGTTGATTAGCTTTGATGGCCTAAAATTAAGAATGATGATACAGCTTCCAAAAAAACAAAACAGAAAACAAAAACATAACCTGCCAATACAGGTATCCTAGTGGCCACAGATATATTCGATACATATTGTTAAAGTTCCAGTATGACTCTCTCCTGTTGCTAGTGTGTTAGAAACAAAAGAAGTCAGCCACTGCTTATCCCTGTGGTCAGTAGAACTTTGAAAACTATGGAAATGGAATGGCGGCATTAGCACCTGGCCACCCTGAAGTTTAGAAAATGTCCTCAATCTTTAACTCCCATTGGCCTCAAGGTGACTTTGAACCTGGTCCTTGTCTCCTACATTGGAGACTTTTGGTTGAAAATGAGAGTGATATGGACAGAGTAGTTCTTCTTCGGTAGTGTTGACTTAGTTTGGACCAAGTTAATATTTTGCTTGGCTCTTCTGGATGCTGGAACCATTTCTTGATTATAGTAGCCACGGCAATACATGTAAAAGCTGGCTGGAAACGAAGTTTTTAGATCTGTATTTGCAGACCTCTCATTTTCCCTCTTTGTCAGGTAATATATTCTTTTTTTAAATTTTTTTGAATGTTTTTATTTGTTTTTGAGACAGAGGGAGACAGAGCATGAGCAGGGGAGGGGCAGAGACAGAGGGAGACACAGAATCCGAAGCAGGCTCCAGCCTCTGAGTGGTCAGCACAGAGCCCGACGCGGGTCTCGAACTCACCAACGGTGAGATCATGACCTGAGCTGAAGTCAAAAGCTTAACCAACTGAGCCACCCAGGCGCCCCTGTCAGGGAATATATTCTTAAGTGCATTGTAGAGCACATGCCTTATGTTACAGTAAATAGAAGGAATCAATAGTGAGCGTGTACCATTTACTGTTCTTGTTCTTGTAAAAAACAATGTGTGGATTCAGACCATTTTTGCCAACATAATTAATCCAGAGAAGCAGTAGTGATAGTTATTACTAGACTACGTTTTGGGATGATGATTGATTAAGGGCTATGCTTGACAAAAGAATATAGAACTCCAAAATTTAAGTTGGTAGTATCTGGGGAGGAAAAAAAAAAAAATATATATATATATATATATATAGCTAAATATATAATTAAAATGAATTAATATAAAATTATACCTATAATTAATGTATTACATAGTATAAATATAACTTTCTAATGTTTAGTTTCAAACTAGCAAGTAATGATGGGTGGAAAAAAGAATTGTCATTTTCACATAATATTTTTCAGGATAAATACTACTGTTACTATTGCAGATTGCTGTCATCTTATTTAATAGGGAAAAAATTTCATTATTTTACTCTCATAAAATGTGAGACCAGGAGATTTTCACTGAAGTCAGTAGGAACTGGCGGAAAAGAGAGACAGCTCTTTGACAGATATTGTATCCCCTTGAGGTCATGGTAGGGATTCCATCTGTTTTTCACTTAAGTTGATTAGCTACAATAGGAAGAGAAAAGTTTCTCTCTGGAAAATTAGAAACTAATCTTTCTGTAGAAATTCACATATTAGTCTCAATGACACACAATTACGTTTTTTTTTTCCAATTGTAGGGAAGAAGATAGGTTTGGCATTAAAAGAGTATAAGTATTTCAATGGTTAATGATGCCACTGTCAGGATGAAGGAGTGTATAAGAACTGTTCACCTGAAGAAAAATGTTTCAGTGATGAAACATATTTTTGCATATATTTTAAGTCATTTATAACAACTCAAAAATTGTGTATGTCTACCTATCTATCTATATGAAAATAAATTGGATTATTTGGATTATGTTATATTGGGTTATTATTTCATCTAAAGATCTAGTAGCCATGATTAAAATCTAGCAATGACATGGTTCCTTTACTGAGTTCCAGGGGTAACACTTTTGAACATCAGATGCTTTGTTTGCACTTAACAAAGGATAACAGTTTAAAAACTCTGATCACAAAAACATAGTTAGAATTTCTGAAGTGTTTGGGGCGCTTGGGTGGCTCAGTCAGTTGTGTCCAGCTCTTGGTTTTGGCTCAGATCATAAACTCAAAATTTGTGAGCCCAGGACCGCTTGGAATTCTCTCTCTCTCCTTCTCTTTCTGTTCCTCTGCTGTTCTCTCTCTCTTAAAATAAATAAATAAACTTAAAAAGAAAAAAATAATATCTTAAGTGTTTCAAACAAGGTATTTGGGTAGTGAGTGGAGAGTACTGAGGACACACGTATAATTTCAGTATATCTTCATTCATATTTTAGCGACTGCGTTGTGTATAAAAGGAACCATATGCCATTGTAGTTTTCCTTTTTATTAAAAAATGGTAAAGAAAGCCCTCTTGGTACATCTATGAAGACATAGCTTTTCATAAATAAAAGTTCCTACTTCCTTTTGAAATTAAGCTTCTACATTACACAGGATATTTTCAGCGTTTAAAATGATTCTCTACTTATTGTTGTGGTATTTTCCTCAGTTCCATATGGATATTATCTATTTCCTTGCTGTCAAAGGGCAGGCTTTTTTACAAGTCTCAAAGCATTTATTAATATTATTGCTGGTCATTATAAAACATGTGATTAAATACGACCCAAATCACTCCCATAATGTGATATTCCACAGAAATGTCAAAATGTGGGTGAGAATTTTATGTCAATGTTTAGATGTGCAAAATTCTAAATCATGTGAATCTAAGCCTTAAATATTCACAATTAGCAGCGGGAAAGATCACCTTTAATAAACCCTTGTTAGAGTTGCAGGCCTAAAATTGGAACGTGGCAATTCTGTTGAAGTTTCTTTGGTCACTTTTTACTTTGTATTAATTAGTTGCATGTTTCACATCTCTATTCTTCATCTTTTGAATGAGTGAAATGAACTGTTTATTGAAAGATGCTCTTCTTAAAGTTGCTTGCTCTCCTTAGATTTTAAAAATTTCAGCAAACTATAAAGCGATACTTAAAATTTGCATCCTCTTTTGTGCACTGAGCTGAGATCATTTGGCATCTTGCCTTACAGTATCTCCAAGAGGAAGGAAACAAGCAAGAATTATTTCCTTGAATTTACAGATGACGAAGACATCAAGGCTGGGTCCATAAGTGCTACACGTTTCCTGTGGTACTGGATTATATGCTTCAGTGATTTGTTTTCTGCCTTTCTTCTGGTTTATATAGTAAACATGGAAGTGCATCAATGCATGTTTAGAACTAAGCAAACTAATACAAATTGAAACATAGGTGGTCTGCAGAGCAACTGGGAGAGCTTCTAGTATGTTACTGCTGGCAGGTGGGAACTCATATATTAGCAATTCTTGGATAAACTCAGAGACAGTAAGTTTCCTGGTGGGGTTGATAGGGAGCCATTGTAAAACTGGGCTACTATTACTGATTATTTGCAGGAGGAGATACTCACTGAAATACCCAAGTTTGTTAATGACTGAAATTAAACAAACATGTCTTGGGATATATTCCAAGAGAATGTCACAGGATATGTGAACAGGAAGAGAAGTGTCAAGTTAACATCACTGTAGGCTAGGAGAATCTACTATTATTCAAAAAGGAAAACTCCAAAGAAACTATATGTAGGTGAACTTTGAATTATTGATTAGCTAGAAAAGGTAGTGAGGGTCCTTACCAAGTGTTTCCTGCTGATATCATCTCTAAACAAAGGCTGAAAAGGAAAATGATGCCATCAGACTTGATTTTGGAAGAGAGACAAACTTTCTTTAAATAATAAGATCTGTGTTTGGAGAATAGTCAGAGAAATCACTAGGGGAAGTTCTTAACCTAGACAGACGAACTAATATTAGAGGTCTTCAAGTTTAAAGAAATTTGAAAATAGAAAAATGCAAAGCATATTAAAGAAAACAGAATAAAACCTGAGTTACTGAGACTTGGATTTAACTCCAGCCCCAGAAGTAATTAATACCAAACCAAAAGCAAACATAAACAGATATTTAATCAGGTTGGCAGAAGCAGTTCAATAGATAAATTCAATACAACTCAACCCATTTTTAAGCATCTGGTGTGTACCAGACACACTTCTCGGGTGCTGTGGATACAGCTGTAGACAAAAGTCAGTCTTATTTTCAGGAAGAGACAGACAATAAATAAGCAGACTCACATTGTAAAATGTGATGGGTGATGTTGAGCACTAGAAAGCAAAACAGGTAAGGGTAATAGAATGGTGTGTGTGTGTGTGTGTGTGTGTGTGTGTGTGCGCGCGCGCGCGGGCGCGCGCGCGTTCACATGCACATGCGCACGCACGCAAGACAGAGATTTTGTAAGAATGATGGGAGAGCGAACTTTGAGCAGCGACCTAAGGAAAGGGAATGAGCTTCCAGGTACTCCGTCCGGGTCGAATCTGCTGTACCTATGAGGTTAGTGTTGCAGGAAAACCAGAAGAGGACAGCAGAGAGCTGGGGAGTTGGAGAAGTGTAGTCCTACCTGTGGGACTTGCTCTAGGAATCTGTTGGATTCACAACCACTATGGAAAGCTTGAGAGAGCCACAGAGGAGAGCTGAGGTGTAACTGGGAGAAGAGGCATGGTCATGACAGGTTGGTACATACCTAGAAAAGAAAGGCCTACAAAAAGTAGAGGTTAGAGTAGGAAATGGAAACAAGCAATTTGGGGAAGCTGTCAGGGGATACAGATAACCCCAATCACAATCATCCCTTTAGCCAAGGGCTTGATGAGACTCCATCTGTAGCTCATTAATGTCGGTTCCGGAAGAGCAGTTTGGGGTGTTTGAGAATTATATGAGTCACTTTGCTCCCTTCCACAATGCGACATCCTTGTATCAGAAAGATAACGAGTAGAAGACGTGAGTATCTGAGTCGGTTTTATCATTGTGCTGAACTGTTTCTGCCGGTAGGTTGCCAGACTCACTGAAATGTCCTCCCACATTCCCTTTAATTCTATCAGTTTATGTAGTTTGGTAGTTTAGTTTAAAAAATAAGAAATAACTGAGGAAAAGTACGATGTCTCTTTGGTAACAAATCCAAGCTTAGATTATTTGCATTAATCCCCCTTTCCCATGTTAAAGTAAAGCAACAAAAATGTTATCTAGATTCCTAATACCGAAAAGAAGAAAAAAAACCTGCACCTTCATGCAGATTTGGTTGTGGGAGTAGTAACTACTTGTTTTTCATCTAATCCAGTGTCCAACATATACACTGACTGTGTCGTTTCCTATTTTCTTTTTATTTTATTATTATTTTTTCAATTCAGAAAGTCTGTTTACTTGTATTTCATAAACCCTTCTCAATTGGGTTGCTTTCTTTCCTACTCACTTTTGCCTTTAATGACATGTTTTTGCCTCCTCTGACGCTTGGGCAACTGGAATCAGAATTTGCAAAAGGCGGCTCTTCCATAATCACTTTGAGTTCAATAAAGAAGGAGATCTTACAGGCAACTTTGTTCCTTTTTTTCTTAACGGGATTAAGAAGCTGAGCTTTTAAAATTCTTGCATATAACATTGACATTTCCAGGGTGTGTTTGGACCAGGGAGTTCAAAGAGAAGGAATAAAAAAGAAAAGCCAATATGACTTTGTTTTTTACCTTGCTGGAGGAACTGTTTGTGCAAATCGCCTATAAGCTTATTGACCTGAATCTTTGACTCCTTGTTTTCTCTGGATTTGGCTGGAGTGGAGACACTGATGGAGCCCTGATAGAGCTGATTGAACAGCCCCCAGCTTTGCTTGGCACGGACCTCCCTTTTTCCTTCTGCACCACCTCCCCCTCCCTCCACATGACATTATTGTTCCTTGGCAAACCTGGATCTGTTTTCCTGGATCCAGTACTTCTTTTTTGTAACATTTATTTTAAAATCCTTACCATTTTCTTATGTAAGTCATGTAACAATGCAAAACGGAGAGCATTTTTTTTAGAATAGAGACATAGAGGCTGTATTTATGTCCTTGCTTGTATTTTTATCTCATGAGACTGGAAGAAAAAAATAATACCTATCACTCTTTTGTGGCCATGTTAAAATCTCCAAAACATAGTTTTTGTTTGCAATCTGAAAGATATTTTCTAAAACTACAGTTATTGGAAAAAATGAGAGAGCATTAGAAGGCAGTTTGTTCTTACAGGGAGTCAGCATTTTCTTGGTTTTGATGGACCAGAGGGTGTACAGATTTTGCCCACGACTTAGTGTTTTATATGTAGGAGGCAGATCAAGCTTTGTCTGTCTACGTCATCTCTGATCCCGAATATATCATCGTAATAATTTCAACAAAATCAAAATGATTGATTTTATGTGGTGTTGAAATGACTCATGATGATATCATTTATATGAATCATATATGATTATGTAGACCACTTTTTTGCATATGATCAACTCAGTTTATTGTTTTGTCTGTAAGCTGACCACTAACAGATCTTCATTGTGCAATCTACAAAAGATATTTGTTAAATATTTAAGACTTGATAAGATATATAATCACCAAATTCTCATAATTTATTAAATAATTTCATGTTGTAACAAAGTTTATTTCATTCTGCTTGTACCTGGCTACTTAAGATGCCAAGAGATATTTGGCCAAATTTTAGTTATATTCTTATTTTACATCAGCATTGTTGTTGATAATAAAAATGGAAAATTACTTACAAAATCATATTTTGCCATTTAGAGGAATCGCCTTTTTGGTTTTATGTGTAAGGTTTTTGTAAGTGAAAGAACATTTTTTGACCTGCAAAATTTACTATAGTTGGTTGTTTTCCCTAAAATGTTGCAAGTCACAGGAAGAGTAAGAATTTATTTAACCTCCTGGTACTATATATATTATATATATGTAGTATTTCCAGATGTGTGTATATATATATACACACACACATATGTATATACATATATATATACACATATGTATATACATATATATATACACATATGTATATACACACACACATATATGTATATATATGTGTATATATATACACACATCTGGTATTAATAAACATCTATGTTGTTTGATTTTTTTTCACTTTTAATCTGGATACTGAATTAATCATTAATTTTAGCTGAGTACTGTAAAGGAGAACTACCTATTTATAAGCCCTTTTATTGTTACATTTTCTCAGTGATATTTGGATGAATAAAGAGCCCATGTTCCTTGAAGGAAGTAGTTTTGATCAAGTTGTAATTGTATAAATAGCCATTTTTAATTAATATATATATATATATATATACATAACAATTCATACAGATGTACATTAATATTTGCCAGTCATTTACATGTACTAACTCTTAATTTATTTTTCTGTTTATGGAAAATTTACGTTACGAACGTAGCATTAGCATTAGAGAACCCTGGGAAGCTAATTTACTTTAATCATATGGAGTTAACGTCTTCTACAACCTTGAATCTGACAGTTGGTCACATGATCTTAGATACAATGTTATCATTTTAGAGAAACTGATCTGTTAGAAGGAGTTGCATCTCTTCTACTTTTTATCCTTAAACAGCATAAATGATTTGAGAAAATGTCCTTTGTTCTGCACTAACGTATTTCAGGTTTATACCAAATAAGACTTCCAAAGCTCTGTGTCTTTTAATACAAAATTTGTATTTCCTTGTGAGTACATAAAATTTCTCACAATGTTTTGATTATTACTTAGGAAGCAACAGGAAGTATTAAATAGCCTGCCCCTCTACTACCTGGTGGGATAATCTTTATCTCTGGTAGGCCTAAATGTAGAAGGTGTAAAAGGAAATGAAAGCTGTGGTAGGATGAATTTAATTACAGTAATAAAGTCAGTCATTTTTTTGTTGTTCTTAAAAGGTCAAGTAAAAATAACTGAATGTGTTACACCAATGGAGTAAATACTGATAACGAATGCAGATTGCTGTTTCAGCTTCTTTTTTGTAGTTCAATGAGATTCCAGAGATTGGCATTGAGACTACGTACCAATTATAATAATTATAATAATGGTAATAACAACTTTCATTTGCTGACTGCTCCTGAAAGTCAGACATCTTGCTGTACGTGAATCATCTCTAATCAACTTACTGTCCTGCAGGGTAGATGCTATTTTCCCCTGTGACTTTCAGAGGGTCAGTAACTTGGTCAAAGTCACAAAACTACTAAAGGTTAATACTAAATGAAAACTAAGGTGATTATACTTATGAACATAGAGAACTGCTTTTGTTTTCTGGTGCCCATCAGTATAATTCTTGTAGAAGAACAGGAACCCGTCTGACGAAGCCTGGGCATATGAAGTATAAAGCTAACTTTTCCAAGGTATTTTTAATCTGGCATTCTCTAATTAAACACGTATCAAGCCTGATGTGTCAGTCAGGAATAAGGGGATATATTAAGACAAAGAAATAAAAAAGAAAGGTTCAAGGAATGAGAGGTGTGCTTAAAATATTTAGAGCCTCCTCTGTTACATCTTTCAAGACTCTGTATCAACATAAACTAGCTTAGCAGTGAGTGGAGTTGGCATTTTGACATAATGAGAGGGCTATGTTGAATGCTCTTTAGACTCATCATACTAACTGGATGGTTATGTTACCCGCATTGGGTGGCATAAAATAAGCCACAGTTTCTCACTGCCCGTTTCTTGCGAAGTTGTTTTCAGGTAATCGAAATGAGTGGGGACAACCCAAAATGTGTGTACTTGGGCAGAAGCCAGTAACAAATGGCAAGAAGGTTTACAAATCCATCAAAACTATTTGGATCGGCATTTCAGCCCTGTAGAAATGTTTGCAAAGTGAACTCTTTAAAACAGCTTGACCTTAACACAAAATGAGACCAAATAAAAAGCGGAGAAAGGAAGGAAGGAAGAGGGGAAGAGGGCATTGTTTGCAGGGAAAGCTCTGGGCACCGTGGAAACTTTTCACTTTTCTGAAGGAAATGCAGTGCAGCAGATGGTACAAGTGGAAGTGAGATAAACATAGGAACTGGAAAAGTAAGCAATACATTCTAACAGGTTCTGTATCAGAGATCTGGAGAAGCGGAAAGATTAGACAAGGAACTGTTCTGAAACTTGACAGTGGCTGTATCTTACCACGTCTTACGTATGTAGGAGATGGAGAGTGGAATTGCACAGACAGTAGGCTGTGATTATATTTTTCTGACAGTGAGAAAGGAAGGTCTCTTTAAGGATTATTTTTAAAGATAGTGATTTATCAAGGTAGAAATCTACAGATACATAAAACACTTGCCCCCCTACCTATTTAACAATAGGATTTGATATAATTTCTCTTGTTGCACAGCATTAGCACAAGACAGTATATTTTTGATTCAGGTAAGCTTTTTTTCAATGCGAATTGTGGTCCAGTCTAGTTAAACAACACTGAGAACCTATATTACTTGTTTCTGGTTGTAGAAGCCTTGATATGTGTGAGTGTTTGCACAGACCACACATGTACAGAGGCAAAAAGGGGAATATATAAAGAATGTTCTCGTTTCTTAAAGATACAGCCCTCTAGTAAGGAAAAGAAAACATGAACTAAGTGAGACAAGGAATATCTAAAAGGAGTGGAAAAAATGTTAAGTTTGAGCTGATAAAGGAAGGAGTGTGTTCTTTCTCAAGCTTCCTTGTATTGTGCTATTTACCAGCACATACCTGCCTCATTTAATCCTTGGGACTTGGGCGCCTCTATCCTGTCCTGGTGGCCGAATACCAAAGGGAATGCTGAAATACAGGAACTCATAACAAGAAACATTTCTTCAAAAATACGGAGTGATACTGAAGGAAATGGACAAGGAAAATAGCCTGTATCCTAAGGAAAATCCAATTTAGAGAGGAATGATGTTTTCTCTTTAACATTGGCAGCTGTGCAGAAGAACCTCTGAAGCAGCCGTAAAAACTCTGATCACTAATAAAAGGAAGGAGTTTTGAAAATTTACATAAAATGTGAACCTTGTCTTTACACTTAACATTGCCAGAGCAGTATTAGATGTATTAATTTACCATTTTCGTGTATTTGGCCATTGTTTAGCTACTTTTATATCAAATGATACGTCCAGGATAGTTCAATGCAGCGCAGTGGAGCTTTAGAACTCCTCACTTGCATAGACTCCTTCCAAGACCTTGCACCTAATTTTCTAATTATGGCTTTGGATTCCTCTTTTATGGAGGGCCTCCCAAACTGTGTAAGCTTTAGGCTTCAGAAAGCCTGAGTCAACCCCCATTAGTACCTTTGGTCAATATGAGTGAGCTCAGAGGAGATAGCAATGATCCAGCATGAAGTGTGGTTTCAAATTCATCATTTTTAGAAAACCTTGAGTAAGGTTCCCAAAATGTCTTGGTATTTAGATATCTGAATTCCAAATCTGTTACCATTATGGGATAAGTCACCCTGTGTCTAAAGAGACCACAGACACTCATGAAAGTGCTGTGTTAAAAATTAGAGCAGAAGGGGGGAAAATTCTCCCACGCTTCTAAAAATCTGGATGATGCTGTGGATACTATCTATGTTTTTCCTGCGTTATCACCAGCAGCCAAGGACCTCTTGCTGGCCCTGAGGGAGGAGGTGGTGTGGGGAGACCTTGTGGTAAAAAGAGTCTGAATGGGTATTGTGATAGCATACGTGGGACTCTCTCTCCACTGGCGGTAGAAGCTAGATTTGGATCTGAGTTGGAATGAGGCTGATGTGACCTAGAATATATTTTTTTTCCTTTTTATTGCACAGATATGCAAACTTAATCAGGATTAGATTCAACTAGAAGGATAGGTTCCTGGAAGCTGCCACAAAACTCTCCTATTTCTGTTCTCTTGTCCTGAACTTAGTCTTATGAGTGGTCCACCTCACTAAAAGGGAGGCTGGCAAATGTGGTCTTTATGATCAGGCAGCACCATGCCCAGCTCTAAATTCTGTTACTATGAAGTGTTTTCAGCTTATGCAAAGGGCATAGATTTTATATGCCTTTGCTTGATTATTGGGTTAATGACTCAAAGCATTATGCAGTCAGTTCACTCAATATGCATACTTTATCCAGTTTGATAAATATTTATTGAACATGTGCTATATCAGACATTGTGGGGCATGCTGTGGATACCATGTAAGTAAACACAGGGAAGCCTCTGGCTATTCTGGAATTTACATGATAGTGGGGAGGCAGGCATTACTAAAATAATCACACAAGTGGTACAGGGTGGTTTGACATAGTGAGGAAGGTCAGAGAAAGTATCCTTTAAGGATATAATACTTGAGCTGGCATCTAATGCTGAATAGGCATTAATTAGATAAAAAGAGGTAATAATGTTTCAGATAGATGGAACAGCATATGGTTGGCAAGAGCCTGATGAACATGCAAAGAGGGCGACGGAGATTGTTGTGTGAGTTGACCCTGGAGAAATAGGTGTGGGCCAGAGAGATGACAGTGACCCTAAGGTGAAGGGTAGGAAATGACGAGAAGGAGCATAAAATAGGAAGACAGATATCTTGAAAGCTGAAGCATTAAATGCAAATCCGAGCTTCCCATAAGCCATAGTAGAGAGAGAAAATGGGGGTAAGGTGTAATTTCAATTGGCAAGCAGTAGAAAAGTAGGGTTTATCTGCAGAAATAACTGTTATCCCCTAGTTTTGAGCTCTGAGAGTCATTTGTCATTAGGTATCTGAACTAGTGTTGGATAAAGGGCCTTCAGATACAGACTGAAGCTGTTGGTTGCTGTCCCAGAATATTCATTCTCCGCTGGCCTTTAGCACTTTGTATGTGTGGCTTGAATAAAGTCTGTTTGTAATTAGTAAATTATATTGTAGTAATGGAACACTATGGTAATGAGTAATTGCTTATGAATCATATTCTTAAATGGATTATGAGGCCTCTTTGGAAAAATCATTTTGTTAAAGAGGAAGGAATAAACAATAAGGTTCTATGGAAAGCAGTGTTCAGACATCATCTTAAACTGGCTTGGTCTTTCTGTGTAGATCGGGCTGGCTTGTTAAAGAGACCATTTCAGAGACTGTGAGATTTGGCTTTACTTTGTGTTGTTGTTGATGGTGATGATTTCCTAAAATGAATGCTGGGTTTGAATCTTGAAGACCGAAGCCAGCAGACTGAAGGAATGACGGTTTCTTGATAATACAACAGATCTGTAAAAGATAAATTACAGTTGAGAGTATCCTCACTTACAGATTATCACGCATTACTTTCTTCTTTGGAGCAAGAAGTGCCTTAACTGTGTAGGATCCTCTTCTTTGTCTTTTTATTTAAAAAAAATTTTTTTAATGTTTATTTTTGAGAGACAGAGCATGAATGGGGGAGGAGCAGACAGAGAGGGAGAATCCGAAGCAGGCTCCAGGCTCTGAGCTGTCAGCACAGCCCGACATGGGGCTCGAACCCATGAACCGTGAGATCATGGCCTGAGCTGAAGTCGGACGCTTCAGCACCCACGTGCTCCTTTTCTGAATGGAATATAATAGTTCAGTGAGGGTTTTTTTGGGGGGCAGGGGTGGGGTAGGTAGGGAGAAAGGGAAGAGACAATAAGGACAAGCTTTGAGATACACATTTTAGAAAAATCTTTTTAAAGTAGGTTTTTTTTTTAATTCTCCCACACTTGGCTTACATATTGATTTTTTTCAAGTGTCCATAGAGAAAAGTAATAAGAAGCAGAAATTTTTGAATGATATACTGCTGAGAATTTGCCTTATTTTATTGCATGTGGATATTTCCCTTATGCACCAGATCTTTAGTGAACTTAAACTTTGTGAAAAGCTCTTTTCACATGGGAGATGATATTCAAATGTGGGGTAAGTGTTTAAGACTGTAGAAATAATTTATAAACCACTGTCCTTTATTCCTGAGTTATTAACACTGTGACTTTTATGTAATACAGCTACCATAAACATCAGTGTGTTGAATAATTTCCTCTTACTGGCTGTGATAGAATGCCACAAATTATGGTGGTCACCCGTTAACCGTAGAGAGGAGTTTCTTCTCCAGGTAGCAGACTTAGCTCTGGACGGCTGTCACCACTGTCATCCACAATTGTCTGAAATCCAGAAATCCAGTGTCTGAAAATTCATAATCAGATAAATGTGGACTCTATTCTATTGACGTGTTTAATTGCTCCTGTTCTGGAATATGATAAAAGGTTATTGCCAAAACAGTGACATATTAAGGAGATCGCATGCATTTTTAAAAATAACTGTCCACTGAATATAACTATCCAGAATATGGCAAAACCCTACATTTTCTTATACGCTTATAGCACATCTAAGGGAGACTTAAGTCAGACACCATCATAGAGGTCCATAGAATAATGGACCTTTTCTTATCAAATGGTTGAAATGTTTAGGTATCTTCTTAGGTATTGGCAAAAAGGGATAATAATTGTACATTTTTATTTTTGTATCTGGCGACATAACCATATCTATAATTTTGACAATGCAGTGTTAATTTAACATGATGCTTTTGTTTGATGAATCTATAACCAAACAGTTGTTTTAAGCCCAACAATATCGTGAGGCTATTAGGCAAAGCAAACCAGAACTGAATCGTAAACTTAAATGTCCTCGCCCTTCAATACAAAGCTGTAGTTTTCTGTTTTTGACTGTTACAGTCCTTTAACCAAAGCTATCTTGTCTGATGATAAAACCATAAGTGTATGAAGCTCACACATTTTTCATCTCTTTTATGACCTTATCTTTCATGAGCGGCTTCTGTGAAGGTATCCTAACTATAGGAAGCACCTGGAAAACATATGTGATATCTATTCTCTGATAAGCAGTGTGAACAAGAAAGTAGATCTGTCACTTCTGAACTGTTCATTGTTAAAAAATACTTTGATGATTTAGCTGATTGCGAAATACATTATAGGGATGACTAACAGCTACAGTAACACTCTTAGTCAAGAAAGTTCAATAGTTTTATTGTACAAGAATTTCTATAAGAGGTTAATATTGATAGGAACTACATGGATTAAAGGAGCAGGGTTGAGGAGGGCTGTTTTCTTGTATGACTGCTGGCAAACACTGCTGCTATTTGTGCTGAAAAAGTGGCTTTCTCAGTATGTGGCAAATCTTTAATTTATACAGGAATGTCTAACTTTGGGTGAAAAGGTGTTTATGGTTTTGAAATTATTTTTGCCTAGCAAGGAGAGCTGCTGCTTTGACCACCTTGCCAACAATACCTAATACGGAATTTGAAGATTCTGTTTCATGTGTTCGAAAGACTGTATTCTGGTGCATTTCCCCGAGTCATTTGTGCTGTGTATTATATTGCTCAATAACACCTTCAATTTCCCCCTATAGGGCTCTCATTGATTCTGAAAACTAGACTAAGGAAAATGGAAGGGCCCACAAAATATGTATGATATCTTTTAAAAGAGCAACAAAAGAGTTTAATCTTGCAATGGAAAACCATTAACTCCATAGCCATAATTTTAGAAATATTATAGATTTTGTTACCGCTTGACATTTATTCTGTTTCATCTTTTTATGAATTGGTCTCTGGATATATATAGTGGTTACTCCATTAAATGTGTTTGTGCTTTGCTAAACATACACTGAAATTTCTATTTAAAAGTATGTGAATAAAGAATTTAGCAACTAAATGAATGGATGTCAAATGCATTCCTAGCTCTTTCTGCAGTTCTCTTCCTAGCATCCTTTTCTGTCTTCTTGTCCTTTTCCTACCAACAAAGCTTTTGAAGCAGCATCTTAACAAACTTGTCATTATTATCTTGGCTATTAATTATTCATGCCATTTTTCATAAGCTACTTAGAGTACTGATTTCAAACATATAAGAATCAAAAATAGAAGTAAATAAAAAACAATGGTCAATAAAGTCATTTCCATTCAAATCACAAAGAAGTTGGGGTTGGATTAGTATCAAAATAAAGTTCTGTGTATAAATTTTCCATGAGAATAACTATATTGAAAGGGAAAGAAGCAAGTCCCTATTGTGAAGGGAAAAAATAGTGTTTTCTTAAAAGTAATTCAGAGATTTCATATTCGATTAAATTGTTTTTTAATCATTTCATTTTTCATTAGTAAAAAGATTAAAAATGAATTAGATAAAAACATTACCATAAAAATGAGAGTTAGTTTCCTGAGATAAACTCGGAAGATGAAGGGTCTAAAAGTTGACAAATGTGACATATTTTAGTTATTAAATAGAAATAATGTGCTGAAGGCAATTAATTAGCAAATGTAATGATACTGCAGTAGGTTAGGGTAAAAAGAATGAAACCAAGATCTAATTTTATAACTCGTCAGCGAGTAATGGTAATTGATTAAGCATCTATGTGTAGTTGATTTTACTGAGTTCCAAGTCCAACAGTATACCTTCAGAAAAATAATGCTTCTAAATATTATATCCATTAAATCTTTCATTTTAATATGTAAGCATAGTGAAGGAACAAGGCCTATTATATATGGAGAGGAGAAGCAGCTATCTTTGTTGCTTGATCATCAGTAGAGATTCACTGTAATATCCTAGTAGGTTTGGAGTATGGTCGCTGGAGTCAGAGTGACTTGGGGTCAGTTCTTGGATGTTCCACTTGCTAGCACTATGCCTGGGCATCTTCTCACATATCTGCCTCTTGGCTTACTCTTCTGAAATACGGGGATAACATTGCATGGCAGGGCTGATGTGGTGTTCACAAAACATTTAACTAGTGCTGAGGGGTGGTCAAGAAATGTTAGCCATGTTTAGGTTTAATATAGAACCCAAGCATGCAGACCTGTTCTCTGCCTTTATTCATCTTTATGTGCAGATATGGAGATGAATAAAAATTTAATTCCAGCCCCTTTTGTTTTCTGCACCCATGTGTGTCACTTCATATGACAGTCTTATGTTTTTGGTCATCTTTTCCTTTTTCGCATTTTTTTCTTTAAGAAACATGATTAAATAACTGATCAAGGGCTTTAAACTAGTCTCCTGTCCTGAGTTTATTTTTCTTAATGTGATATATATTGCACATTTACCCAGTTTTAAAATAGCTTAAAACAGTTGCAAAATGTAATTTCTTTTGAGCTGTTAATTGTATACAATCAACTATCTTTACAGTGTTTCCTTAACTAAATACTCTGCAATATTTATTTTCAGTAGTTCTAATTATATGTGCTGCATAATGAAACAAATTAGAGCAAATTGTTCCATGAATCAGGATTATCAATACTGAGTATTGCTCCAGATGTTGGTGCAAGTTGAAATCTAAGCTCAATAGTTCCAATCTGGCAGTTAAGTGACACTTAATGAAAGTATTTTATTATATGAAATTACTAGTTCAATCAAGCCTCTAATAGGCTAAATTATATTTTTTTCATTTTGAGTGATTTACCAAATTTCTGTGTGCATCAAGGTCTGCTGAGATTTGTAGTCATCCTGCTATTTTTCCCCGAGATATTAGATGAGAATGATCCTGGGTAAATTTAGCCTATACTGAATGAACGAAATGACTTCATGCATTCAACCATCATACTGTAAGAGCAGTTCTCAAATTATTTCTCTTAGCATCTTAAAACTTTGTATGGATTCTACTGTCACATCATTGAAATGTGGTCAGTTTCACCACCATGTTTCCTGCACAGCAACTTAATTACTGTAATGTTTTCTATATGGAATTCTTTGGGGAGATGACTTTCATTTTTAATCTGAGAAATGGTTTTCAGTTATGGAGCCTCAGGGCATGAAACCTACAGAATTCAGTTTTATGTAAGATAACGCCTCCAGAATTTCAGAAATGTTATTGGCTCTTTCCTCCAGGAACCTTCTACTGCACCAAGTCTGGGTTAGGTGTCATGCCTGTGTGCTCCTGTCACGTCTTGGACTGCTCTCACTAAAGCACTTGCCACACAAGATTGCAATTAGTGATTTGTCTCTGTCCTAGTCTGAAGTTATATGAGAAGCAGAACCATCTTTGTTTTATATTCTTAGTGCTCAGCACAGTGCCTGGGACTCCAAATTTATTTTAATATATTAATAAAGAATGGTTTATTTCATCTCTCTTCAATAAAGATAAACATTTACAGATTCAGGGGAATTCTTTTAACTTCTGATTTTCATGATTATTGTGATTCCTCCACAATATAGTCTTCGAAACATCCCTTTTTCCCACTATACTTCTCATTATTTTTCCTTCCAAATATGTAATTTACCTAATAAAATATTTCAAAGTAGACTTAACTATAGTCGCACAAAAGTTTTTGGGCAAGAATGTCTGAGACATGAGTCAGATTGTGGTTATAGAACAAGTAAGGGGGGGACCCAAAGACCAGATGTCTGAGGAAAAAACATGTTCACGGAAACTCAATAAATATATGTTGGTTACTGTATTTGTGTCACATGATCATATCAACCCCCTACTTAAATATTTCATTGACTTCAATGTGAAGAACTCCAGAATTAATTATACTAGGTTCTCCATTGGTCAATGTCATTTTACGCTTCTGGTCTCTGAATTTCTGTATCTTATGTGTTTTCATTTGGAATTATTCATGGACTACCCTGATTATGGTTTTTTATCAGTGGTTACTTCTCTTATGCATATTACCTCTCTCCTTTACTAGATTATATGGTCCTTAAGGGAAAGTATATATCTCATTGTATCTTCAGAAATATGCACTATAAATGTTCACAATTGAGTAAATTTTGCATGGCATCACGAGTTTCCAACAATTTAAATGTAATAGCAAAATTCAGAAAGATTTACTCCTTTGTGTGGCCATCAAGATGATATAGTTAATATCTGCATATAGAACTTAATTTATCCAAATGGTTCTACCCAGAATTCTACTATCTGAGCCCTTGGATCTGTAATTTTTTTGGGGGGGGGGATATGTAATTTTTAACAGCATGTCCCATGCTTGCTTGGGTATGTCTTGCTCTGGGATTATTCAGCTATTCCAGGTATGCATGGTTCTCTACTCAACTGGTGGGGGTGGAGTATAGGAGAGGCAAGAAAGGATATTTTGGAAAGAATGCTAGACAGGCAGGTAGAAGACTCAAATTTAATTCCTAACCTTGTATAAAGTGCTGTTTGTGGTGGCCTTTATGATGCCTCTTCATGCTCCCCTATAATCCTGCTTCTTACTTGTTGAGGAAAGGATATCTACTAAAAGCTGCTTCCATCAGTCACCCCTGTGATGACCGGGAAACACTTAATTGGTCCAGCATGTGAAGGTTTGGGAGGGGTGACTGATGCAGAAATAAATATAGTGGCTCTAAGATCATACATAAGTTACCCTATCTGTGCATCGATTTTGTAATCAGTAAATTTCTCTAATTTGGGTCAGATCATCTCCAGAGTCCTCCCCCCACCCCCAACCTTGCTCAGATTTCCTTGTTTCAAGATTCATAAGACATGAGAAAAGTGCTTAGAAGAAACGGACACCGTTTAAAGTTATAGGTTGCATTCTTTACTCTTCACTGTTGGGGAAGACATTTTCCTTTGTAAATTCCCCTGCGTTATTCCCCTGAATTAAACCTCCACTCAGTCTGTGGGCTCCAGTGTCCGTGAAAAATAAAGTGTTGTAAAGGTCATATTTCCCCCAATTGGGTCTGCTATCCTGGAGGTACCAGAAGATTAAGGTGCTACATGGATTATTGTATTAAGTAGCATTGAATCATTTGGTGAGAAGGTTTTCAAGCTTTTTGCATTCTTTGTGGATCAGTGAAAATGTTTCATCTTCATATTACTGTGACTTAAATAACTTGTTACTCTTCCTTTCTATCACAGGGAAATGAGACCAGAGGCTCAGAGTCTCAATAAACACAATATCTAGAAGTTAGTAATGTTACCTTTATTTTTATTGTATTTATGTTCATTATTACCTTCTATTAGGAGCATCTAATCCTGATTTTTCTTTTATAGCAGTGATGAGAAAATTTTCATTAAAAAAATATGTTTGTATGTTATAAAAAGTGAGTCTGCTTTTTTGAAGTTTTTATTTAAATTCTAATTTGTTAACATATAATGTAATAATTAGTTTCAGGAGTAGAAATTAGTGATTCATTACTTAACATATAACACCCAGTGCTCAATAAGTGACTCTGTTTAAAGAAAGCTTACTATGCATGACTGGACAAAAAACTATGAACATAATTACATAAGGAGGTTTGGAAGAAATTGAGTACTTCAGTAAGGGTCCCAGAAGGAAACTGATAACTTGGCCAGTGGGTTTTGCTAAAGAGAGTTTGGTGAAGAGACAGTGTGCAAAGTATGGAGACGGTTAAGGAAACCAAACCAACAAGGGATGGGGAGCACCGATGGCGGGCAACAGTGAGAAGCTGTTAGCTCTCCTGATCTGAAGAGTCATGGGAAGTGATAGTGCTGCGGGAGTGTGGGAGAAGCATATGAGCCGCTTAAGAGTGCCCACGTACAGCACAGCCATTGCTCCCACCTGGAGACCCTAAAAAAGATGGGGTTGGAGGACATGTACCTGTCTTCTCTCTTCCTGCCCCCTGGTCCTCTCATCTTGTAAGTGCCTCCCATTGATTGAACCCGCCCAGGAATAAGAGAACAAAGCAGCCCCAGTGATGGGGTCCACAGAATTCTGCTTCATGGGGCACAAAGTACAAAGTAGGACATAGAGGGAAGAGAGTCAATTGAGGCCATCAGGAAGGGGCAAGCCGAGAATAACTAGCTCATAGAAAGCATCAGGGTTTTCTGCCAGAGCTAATACTTAATGAGTCCAGTTATGCCAGTCTGCTACCTGCACAGCTTTAGTTCAATACTCACATATATGTGGGCATACGTTTCAAAGTACTTAACAACTGGTACAACTTGGGCTCTGACCGATCAGAGCAGATGCCATAAACCTCTTGCTGAATAGACGTAAACCCCTAGTCTCTGGATTAGGGGAGATAGGAGGGGGCACACTAGACAGGGGCTGGGGCAGGGAGGGTTGGGCTGAGGGGCACTTGGTTCAGGGTTCACAGCATTTGAAAATATTAAAAGGCTGTACAGCCTACTTGTCTATGCAGGCTGAGAACCATCCCTCTTTGCGTCTGAGAAGTGAGAGCAGAACTCTTCCACTGATCTTGTAAGATAATTGGTTGATGTGTCCATGTTCTTCTATGTGACCTATAAAAAGGAGCACAGATTAAAAGTCTTATCTTACTCCTGAGTCTTTGTACCTTTCTTATGGCACTTGGACCTTGTCTTGCACTCTCATTATTTGTGAACTTACTCTCTTAAATGGGTCTTATGCTCCTTCCAAAAAAGTATTGTATTTTTCCATATATATCCTGCTATATCTACCACAGTTCCTTAAACATGGTAAATGCTCAGTATCTATTATTTTATGGAAATAATTCCCTTGCTATTCATTGTAGTCATCCTGAAAAGAAGAGAGAACTCAACTTTCAAAGATCCTTCAATTCCAAACATGGGTTTGGCGGTGTGGGGGTATCTTTTTTATTCTTTGTCACCCACCAGAGCCAATGATCCTGTGCTATGGAAATGGTGACAACAGAGTTGTCACTGGGTTTCTGCATTCTCTCTACCTTTATTCCGCTTTTTAAAAATGATTCATTTTGTGAAGCTATATATGGAAATGAAATACAAAATTTATGGACTTTAACATTCAAAACTCATCAACATCACATTAATGTCTTTGCAATAAGAATTGCTTCCTGAAAATTTTGTTATTTCTGTGTTACTTGTAAAGATGTTAAGAATTCAATGTATTTTTTGTTATAATCATATAAAAACTTAAGTATTATTATAGATTTGCACAACTATGTGGAAAATACTTCAGAGAAAGCCTAGATGGGCAAGCAATTTAATTTAAAGTTTTTAGCATTATTAGATTCAACATTTAATTGCCATGTTTTTGGTATCCATTTTGGAACAAATTTGGTATGACATCGCATTTTCTTGTTATTCGGTTTTCTGATCTCTATTACCATTTATAGTAGGTATATTTTGCAATATTTTTGTGTGTACCATGTTACCATGGATTACTTTCCTATAAATGAGTTGCTTTATTACTTAAAGTGAAGGTTCTTATAAATTAGACCTCTTGATATGCACTTGCCTTGTTAACATATGTTCTTTGCCATAACTATACTCTCGCTCAAAAAATATAACATTTTTTTTCTTACGTGGAAATGAAAACATGAAACTGTGAACTCACTTCACTTCTCAAGTATAGCTTTATAGTTTCTTGCATTGTGAAGACTTGAGTCACTGGCTCATCTCATATGCTAATTATTTATGGCCTTTTTATACCCATTTAAAAAATAGGTTTTAGCAAGCTAAAAGCTGGGGGGGGAGGGGGGACGGAATCTTCAAAATAATCTAAATTCGGCCCCAAACCTAAATATGTCTTACCCTAAGCCAGTTAATTGCTTTGTTTTTGTTTTGCTGCATCTTGCCTTTATAAAAATTATTATTTGGAAATACAAGAGTTAAGGTTTTCCATATTAAAAGTGGTAATTACACACTGCTTTTTAAATTTTATTCTTACATAAAATATTAATAACACTGAATTTTTTACAGAAATGTTTTTGTTTATAGCAGTTAACTTTATTTATGTATTCATGTATTGATGACTAATGCTGATTTTCTTTACTATAAATCCACAGTAGGTATCAAAATGATTAATCATAGTCATTTTCTCTGCATAATGACAAATATATGTAACCAACATATGCTTAGACATACTCTAAGGGCATCCCTTTACCGGATCTGAATGTCAAATAGAGAGCTTTAACTATTTCCCCTTTTTTCTCTGTGTTGGTGTTTTCAGGTGATGATGAAGGAGTCCAGGAGACAGCAGAATCAGATGGGGACACACAGTCAGAAAAGCCAGGCCAGCCTGGAGTTGAGACAGATGATTGGGATGGACCAGGTAGGACAGAAAATTTAAAATTCAACCGGTTGTTGCTACTATCAGGAATTCACTTTTTTCCTCTTAAATTTTAATTAGGTTGTAAAACTCTTACAATCTCAGCTCATGTATGTATGTATGTATGTATATACATGTGTGTGTATATATATATATATATATATATATATACGTATACATATATATATTTGTGTGTGTGAATGGAGGTTACATGGGAGTTTAAGGTAACATTATTTAAAGAAGGTTTTTTATCTTTCTGTTAAATAAACTAGAAAAACCAATGTTTCTTCTGCTTAAAATCTTCATTTTTTTCTCACTCCACAGTCACATAAGAATTACTTCATTCTACTTGCCTTTTTGGGTTTCTTTCGAACAAAAATCTTGATGCTATATCTACATTCAATTTGGGAATAATTTTAACACATTTAAACAAGTAACAGTAATACTATAAAGAAATATTTTTAGTTTAGTCATATTGTAAATTGTAGATTAAATCTCAATATATATTTAGAAGTTTAGAAAATATTAACGGATACTCCTATTTGATTGAAGGTTTTGGCAACATTTTCATGAATGAAAATTTAATTTGATTTTAAAAATCCTGATATTTAATCATTTCAAGAAAAAAAAATGATGAAAATACTCCTAAACACCAACATAATTTTATGTAAATATATACAGTTCATACGAACTCACTAAAAAAAACTCTTTATATTTGGTGCCAAGTAATTTACAATTGATGGTATATTTATAAATGGAGACTATTATGTCATAGGACTTAAAAGATATAAGCGAGGTTTTGAAATAGTTTTAGCCATAATTTCTAAAGCAGTAACATTTTTCATTAAGAAAGATCCCTATATTTCAATCACATTTTCACCCTTGCATGACTTTGCAAATTGCTCTCTGCTGTGCGTGAAGAAGAGAAGGACTCCAGTGGTAATTTTCTGAAACCAGCAGCTGGAAAATATAATGCAAACAAAAATGAAGATGCAGTATAGCTGATTATTATGATGTCATTTCTAATGTTATTCATGATACACACAAATGTTTGTATTCTGTATACATACAACATAATGGTTATACAAGATTTTGGATCAAAATGTGTTATATTTAAAGTGCCATTATACCACTTTTTAAGGGAATGGAAGAAGTTGTAGACTTCTGGCATTTTCCCCTTATAGCATAATGTTTCTGTCTTCTCGGTAGAGGAAAGAATTCCTTGGATTAAAATTTAAAAAATCTTTGGAAAATTTCATTTTTTTTTCCTTGAGGATTACATTTAATTTCAAAAGGATAGATGAAGTTTGTATTGTGCTGTTTTTTATTCGTGGAATTAGGCATATGTGTGCTGCTTAGAGTTTTTACATTTAAAATTAATTAGATTTAATGGCCTTTTGGATATGCCTACTTACAAAGTGTACATTCTGGCTGCTCTTTCAATGGTGGAAACTTGTAAGGGGCAGATTTTCTTCTTTCTGATGGTCTGGGGCCCACTGTATTCCCTGTGGCTTGGGAGTATGTAAGCACATTCACGCAGTGGTAAATTATTAAACACATGGGCATACCCAATGCCGCCTTTTTCGGGAAGCTTTTCCGGAAGTAAACTTGTCTTATTAACTTAGAGACAGAGAGAGAGGAGCAAGGTAAAGAATGATGTGTCATCCAGGATGAGATGTTTCACTGTTGAGTTAAATTTCTTTTATGTATCTGATTTAATGAAATTATTATTTAGTTGTTATAGTGAACATGTTTATGCTCTTTTCTTTGGCACACTTGAATATGTAAAAACTTTAGGGGCGCCTGGGTGGCTCAGTTGGTTGAGCATCCAACTTCAGCTCAGGTCATGATCTCACGGTTTGTGAACTCGAGCCCTGCTTTGGGCTGTGTGCTGACAACTCAGAGCCTGGAACCTGCTTCTGATTCTTTGTCTTCCTCTCTCTCTGCCCCTCAGCCGCTTGTGCTGTGTTGTTCTCTGTCTCTCTCTCTTTCAAAAATAAATAAATGTTAAAAAAATTAAAAAAAAAACTTTAAAGGAAAAAGGTAGGTATCTAAGCAGATGTACCTATAAGAAAGTTCTTTTTTGTTTGTTTGTTGCAAAATTGATCACAGATTTTTCCCTTCAGGTATTTTACCAAAAAAGAGGGGGTTAATTATTTTGAAACCCCTAAATTAATGAAGTTGATTCATAACAAAAGGATATCTGTTGGATATGCATTTTAAGGTAGAAAATTTCATTACTTTTCCTTCAATCAGGACAAAGTATAGGGGATGTTTTCGCACTTTTGCTCTAGTATAATAGCGATTATATCTCTATTTCACCCCGATTTTTGTTATTTGCAAAACGGTGTTGGTACTTTCCAAGTGTATAAAGGGGAGAAAATCGTCCAAGTTTTAGTGACGGATTCCAAACAGTTAGAAGTTGTGTTCTGTATTCTAAGGTTCAAATTCTGGATTTGCCACTTATTTGCTGGGTGATTTTTGTCAAGTTGCTTGCTTTCTCTGTTCCTATATTGCCATTTGTAAAATGTAGAAAATGACATTCACACTTCATAAGGATTCTGTGAGAATTAGGTCCTACACATAAAATATTACTGATCATTATAAAGGCTTTTGAATTGTCGAGTCTTGAAGCAGACCATTTAAAATTGTCAGCATTTTTTTTTAAAGCCCGGTAATATATCTGATACAACTTTAAAAATACTAAGCATCGGGGCGCCTGGGTGGCGCAGTCGGTTGAGCGTCCGACTTCAGCCAGGTCACGATCTCGCGGTCCGTGAGTTCGAGCCCCACGTCAGGCTCTGGGCTGATGGCTCAGAGCCTGGAGCCTGTTTCTGATTCTGTGTCTCCCTCTCTCTCTGCCCCTCCCCCATTCATGCTCTGTCTCTCTTTGTCCCAAAAATAAATAAATGTTGAAAAAAAAAAATTAAAAAAAAAATACTAAGCATCTAGTTTTGAATTTAACTGCAAATAATTGGTCAAGATGTGAGGTAATGAGCCAGGTGTGATTTTAAGGTCTCCTAATTTTAAAATCCTCCCACCCAGTCCTTGGCATCAACCTAAGATAGACAGCTTTCTCTAAATAAAAATAGAGCAGAATCAAAAGACAAGGAAAATGATCTAAAGAATTAGAGGCATAGAGCTGACATCATTTAAGATAGAACAGGATTTATATATATATTTTTTAAAGAGTTTGATTGAAGTCCACTCCACAACCTTTCCCGATGGCTCACTTCAGTAATGTATCAACTCTTCTGAAGTGTTCTATTTTTATCATATGCAAATCCCCCAGTGCCAATTTTTTGTTCTCTTACTTGTTATTCAACTAAAAGGTACATTTAGTAATTGCTCACACCTTTGTTAACTCTTATGATTAGGTGGAACCTAAATAGTCTTTAGAAAAATTATCTTACATCTGTAAACATTTCTATGGTGAAATTTTTTAATGTTTAAATATTTGTGACTCTTAAATATTCTTCACATTTTTTATGAATCTTTCTCTGTTGGAAGGGAGAGCTAGACGCACACTAAGCTTGTAAGGTTCAGGCCAATGTAAATGTCATTACCTCATTATTTCCATATCTCAAGGAACTGTTTTTAAGTTTTACTTTTCTTTCTTGCTTTTAAAAAAAATTACCCTGATACTACCTTGCTGAGAACCTAATTGATATGATACTTGGTCTCTACTGTCTCCTCATCTGCATTTGCCTGTACTTCATATATCATTTCTCTCTCCTTTCTAAATAAATACTCTTCTTCCTGTCATCACCCTTGTAAGTACTTCAGTTTACCAATAGTCTTATACATTTAATTATTCAATAAGTAATTATTATGCACTAATAATCATGAAAGGTGTAGGGAGAAGTCCAAAGGTATAGTATGATGCCATCCATATTTCTTTGGGATGCCATTTCTCTTCTTCAATCTTTTAAAATTATTTGTGCGTTGTGTTTAGGTGACTGATGCAACTAATATTTAAGCATGTGAACCTGGAAAGTAGAGAATGGTTTCAACTACGGAAGAAACTGAACAAATTCTAGAGTCAGATCTGTGTTTGAGTTCACATGCTGCCACTTAACAGTCTTGTGACCTTAGGCATATGACATAGCCCAGGCCTTGGTTTGCTTACCTTTAAAATGGGAATAATAATAGCTACCTTGAAACATTGTTATGTGGATGAAATTTGAAAGAAATGATGTGTGGAAAGTGTCCAGCGGACAGCTTGGGAGAGGGTGGGATTTGCTTGATGTTAATGGTCTTCTCTTACCATAGAACCTTTCACACCAACCGACAGTTAGAATATGGACCTTATTTTGAAATAGGATTTACATCTTTGGCTCTCGCTTATTTTAAGAAATCTTTAGAACCACAATCTATGGCCAAAGTCTTGGGTTCTGACTTCTGTATTTA
Organism: Prionailurus bengalensis; assembly: GCF_016509475.1. Taxonomy (NCBI): domain Eukaryota; kingdom Metazoa; phylum Chordata; class Mammalia; order Carnivora; family Felidae; genus Prionailurus; species Prionailurus bengalensis. Next base: position 50,878,862 of record NC_057353.1, read on the forward strand.
GATTCAGAAGGAGACTCAGGGGAGAAAATTCAGATAAATCACTATAAATTCATCATCTACCTCTATGAAATGAACACCTCAAAAGTCACATCTTATATCAACTCTAAGAATACCAGTTCTCTAGTTTACATTGTTAAAAACATGGTTACCTCTTTTGCACTTGGGAATAGTGAATAATCTGATTTCTCTGGTTTAATATTGAATGTATCTAAGTCCTACCATTAGGCTTACAACTACTATAATTGAAATTTCCAGGAGCTTTAGTAAATGAACATATCACACTACTCAAATTGTGCAAATAATGTATCTCAAGAAATATATATCAATAAAAGTATGCACAGATATAATTTTGATCAAGCAGTCCCTTAGATTCTTTGACACACCCTTGTCAAGAAAAACATGCGCTTTTATTTTCGTATTTACATGTTAAGTGCTTGAGATGTTTCAATAAAAATAAAGTACAGGGCACCTGGGTGGCTTAGTTGGTTGAGCATTTGACTTTGGCTCCGGTCATGATCTCATGGTTTGTGGGTTCAAGTCAGGCTCTGTGCTAACAGCTCAGAGTCTGGAGCCTGCTTCGGATTCTGTGTCTCCCTGTCTCTGTACCCCTCCCCTGCTTGTGCTCTGTCTCTCTTTGCCTCTCAAAAATACATAAATGTTACAAAAACTTTTTAAAAATAAAGTAGAAAATCACACCTTGTATTGAAGATTTGATGAATTACTAGAATAAAATTCGGATTTTTTTTTTGTATTATATATTACAGAACAGTACAACGTGCTCCTAGATTGTTAAATAGAAATCTGAGTTTCCATAGAAGGAAACTTATTTTGGGGGTAGTATAATGAGTGGGGAAGAAATAAAAATATTTCTTCCATTTATATCTTGGCCCTGCCACTCATGAATTTTGTGACTTTGAGTAAGTTAATAACTCAAGGCCTCAGTTTCTTTGTTTATAAAATGGGGCTCATAATAATCACTACCTCATTAATGAGATTTTCTGTGTCAAACACGGAGCTCGAGGCTTCATAGTGCTCAATAAATAGCTCTAATATTACTTTTCATATAATTTTGGCAATTGTGCCATAGTAGCCATTACAATGCCTTACAGACGATGCACCTTCATTTAACATCTGCATGGTGAATTCACTCTGCAAAATCATTTTGCTATGTGAAAGTCATCATCAGATTATATTAACTATGTTCTATTTAACTGGGCTGAAAATGTGATGGAGTTAAGGAAATTTTAATGCAAGTATGTTTTCAAGAGTAAATGTCTAGCATAAAATCAGATTGTGTACTTGTTGCATCTGTGCATCAAATCTGTACGCCGAATTGATCACCAAATCTGTAAATAAGTTGCCTCATCCAATTGCTGTTCAGCATGTAGATGATGGGGTTAGTTCTGCTTTGTGCCTTGAACCCAGAAGATGGGAGTGTTTTGCATAAAGTGGAATGGTAGCTGGAAGACCTCTGGGAGATAGAAGCACACACTAATGATACAGGGTTTTTGGTTTTTTTTTTTTTTCCCCTTTCTCTTTACTAGTCCAAAGAAGGGCTTGGAGATTACAGTTCTGATTTCGTTTCCTTTTTGATTGGGAAAATGTGGTAGATATAAGATCTGGGAAATGCCATTTGAAGTAAATTAACAGAAACCTATGAAACATAGTTAACCATAGATATAGTCTGACAGTAAGAAGAATATTGTGAGAAGCGGAGGAAATCGTAGAATGACTGTGTATTACGCTGACAGTGAATTGGTATTATCTCTGCTATCAGATAATGCAGTTATCATTAATTTTCACATTTGCATTTCAATCTTTGGAAGGAAATGACTCTTGCCGGATGAAGATAAGAGCTCTGTACCACTATAATGAACCATCATTTTATCCCAATGCTTTGTGTCCGTATGAAAATGAGGCAGGGAGGGGTGTGTGTGTGTGTGTGTGTGTGTGTGTGTGTGCGCGCGCGCGCGTAAGCATGCGCGGGCATGTGGGGAGGAGAGTCAGAAACACAGTATAACAAAGTGTCAAAAATTGCTACAGACTTTTGAGCCCCTTATGAAACAAGAGGGGGTCAAAATAAATCTTCTGTAATGTAGTTAAGTGGATATCGGATTAAAAGATGAAAGCTTTACTTTTTGTAGAACAGAATGCCACATAAACTCAGTAAAAAAGTTCCTTTTATCTTATTTCTTTACTCCGATTTTCACTCTCATGTAGAATTAGGGCACACATAAACCCAACCAAAAAAAAAAAAAGTAGGTTGGAGGCAAAGTACTTATGATTATTGTTTGGAAAGATATATCTTTGAGTTACAACATACTGCATAAAATATATCCTTAATCCAGTGGCCTTCAATCCAGTGGTTTTACATCCTCACTCTATGGAAACAAACTACAAATTGTAGATGAAGCATTTGAATGTTGACTTTACTAGAACAGCAGTCAGTGAGCCCTGTACAAATCAAAGGTCTAGGCCCTACATCAAAAGTTTTCTTATTAAACATGCTTTTGTATATTTTTAGTTTAAACATAAAGCTTGTATTGCTGCTTCACAGTTTGCCTACTTTGATTAGCTACTCCCCCCTCAGTTGTGTTAATAACAGGACTTTTATTATTATGCTCTTTCCTGCTGAGACGTAATTCAGCTTAGAATTCTCTTCCACAAAGCACTCCAGGAAGATACTGCCAGCCAGTGGGAATTGACATATAAGAGAAACCTTTGCTATCCCTTTTATAACCTCTTTCATTAAAACATATGCATTAAATATTTGGGGACAAGGATTTTTGGTATTGGTTCTTTTTCTTGACTCAGCATTTTGCTCGGAAAAAAATACCTAAAAACATTGGCTCTCATATCCGGAGAATTGAAAGAAAGGAAAACTAAACCTTGCAGTTATTTGTTGTTATTTTGTCTGAGTCAGAAAAGGACTTAATTGGGCTCAGAAGAATAAGTAAAGACTAGCACAGGGATGTGCATTAGAGGTAGTTGGAAAATGAGACCAAGTGCATACAGACACATATACTTGCTACAAATGGGCCACAAATTTAGAACTAGATTACTGGAAGACTAATTACAAGGATAATATTGATTGATGACACGATGAAATAAGTTGGTTAGTTGGGCAAAAGTTTATTTATTCAACTGTATATTGAGTGTCAAATACATGCAATGCTTTGTGCTAGACTCTGGGACATGTGTCAGTACATAAGTAGGGTGGTCTCTACCTCAGAGAATTTTTATTTTTTTAAACAATTATTTTTAATGCTTATTTATTTTGGAGAGAGAGAGAGAGAGAGAGTGCACCAGAGTGTGAGCAGGGGAGGATCTGAGAGAGGGAGACAGAATCTGAAGCAGACTTCAGGCTCTGAGCTGTCAGCACAGAGCCTGACGTGGGGCTCCAACGCACGAGATCATGACCTGAGCCGAAGTCTGATGCTTCGGCTTCAGAGCCGAAGTCTGAGCCACCAAGGCACCCTCTACTTCAGAGACTCTGTGCTCTCCCAGAAACTGCAAGTTGTAATAATAATGATTTTTTGAGTGCTTACTGCATATATGGTGGCTGTTGTACAGAAGAAATATAAATGATACCATAAACCATATTGTGAGACGTGGAAATCAGTAATGACTCATCTGAGGTACAAATATTTTAACTTAATTTGTTTTCATTTGTAATTTTTATATTTTAATATGCAAAGTTTCAAATATACATAAAATAAGAGGGAAGTATATGATAGATCCCCATGTACCTATTACCCAGCTTCAGTTATTATCAAGTTTTACCAATCTGGTTCCATCAGTTTTCTTTCTTTCTTTCTTTCTTTCTTTCTTTCTTTCTTTCTTTCTTTCTTTCAAAAAATCACAGAAGTCATGATGTTTTACCCATATGTGCTTTGGTATGCCTCTGTAATAAATAAGGACTTTTATTTAAAACATAACCACAAATAATAGCATTATCATGCACAAAAGTAAATCTTAATATTATATAAAACTCAAATTCATCTTCAAATTTTCTCATTTATCTCAAGAAATGTCTTTATGTTTGTTTTTTTCAAACCAGGATTTGAAGAAGGTCCACATACTAGTTGATACAATTCTCACGTCTTTAGAATTGATAGCAGTCTTTCTTTCCTCAACTCCTCCCTCCCATTTAGTTGCTAGAGAAACCGGTGTGTTTATCCTGGAATATTGTTCACATTCTAAATTAGGTAGATTACATGCTAGCAGTGTTGTGTAACACGCTCCTCTATCCCCCCATTTGTTATAAATTGGTAGCTAAATCTAGATCCTTGAATATATTCAGATTCAATACTATAGGCAATAAGACTACATATACATTGCTGGGTACTTTCTATTGCTTCGTGTTGGTGTATATTACATAAAGATGGGATGTCCCACCTGTAGTTACATTACAGTGTATCAGAGGGTTCACCTGTTTTCAGCTTGATCCACCCATTATGAAATTTCCCATTCAAATTTTCACCTGATGATTATTATGAGGTTCCATTATATCATTAGGGCTTGCACAATTGTGACTTTTACATTTTATCCTCCCTTCTGTATTATTAGCTGATATTATTATCTTCTGGAGTTTTTTCCAACATCCACTGCTTGCCCCTAAATTCTGTTCTTAGAGGGAAGGGAGGATATGTGCTTAATTCTTTCTCATTCTTTACCAATTTCAGAATAAAGAATAGAGAGTGTTATAAGATGAGGCTCTTAAAGGAAGAGCTCAGTGATTCAGGGCCTTGTAGTCCACAGTACTGTTATTGAACTTAACTTGAAGATCACTCTGAAGACATGTTCTACATATAAGCCACATGCTCATATTTGCATTAAATATAAACTGCTCTGACTGCTCTGTGGAGAATGGATAGAAGAAAGTCAATAAAAATGCAAGAGTGTTATCAAGAGATGAAAGTGTTTGTAGAGAGTGCTGGATATATATGAGGGTGTGATTGAAAGTGGCTTGCTCAACTTCAAATATTTCATTCCCATTCACTGAGGTAAGGAAAACCGAAGGACAAGCATGTTTAGGGGGAAAGATAAGTTGGATTTTTTTTAATGTTTCTTTATTTTTGAAAGAGAGAGTGAGACAGAGAGGGAGCGGGGGAGGGCCAGAGAGAGGGAGACACAGAATCTGAAGCAAGCTCCAGGCTCTGAGCTGTCAGCACAGAGCCCGACACGGGGCTCGAACCACGAACCGTGAAAACATGACCTGAGCCGAAGTCGGATGCCTAACTGACTGAGCCATCCAGGTGCCCCAAGCTGGATTTTTAATATGTCATTTGCAGGTTTCGTGAGACACCCAAGGGGAGCTGTTGAGTAGAACGTTGGTCATATAGGCCAGGAGCTTGGTGAGAGGTCTGGTCTAGAGATAGAAATTGGAAAGTCAGCAATGTATGCATGCTGGTGGAACTCATGGGAGTAGATGAAATTGCCTGGGGTGGGAATAAATATAAGAAGGCTTGGACATGAATCTCGAAAAACTCCTATCTCTCACTGGAGGATAGGGAAAGAAGTGTCATCAAAGGAGACTGATAAGGAGTAGCCAGACAAGATGGAGAAAACCGGGAGAATGTAATCGTTTTTAAGGAGGACGGAGTCACTCCTGGGTTAACTGCTGCGGAGAGGTCAAGACGGAGATTTAAAGACTCTCCTTGAGTTTAGCGCCATGCAGATATTAGTGATTTTAACTAGAATTATTTCAGTAGAGCTCCGGTAGCAGAAACCAGACTGTGGTAAGTTGTAGTGGGAGGGAAAGGTGAACAAATGGACTCAGCTATTGCAAACAACTATTCTTGAACGTTCTTAGTAAATAAAGATATAACATATTTGGGTTTCTGTGAAACTGTTTATTGAAAAATTATTACTGTTTAACTCTTATTTTTACCTAAGAATCTTTCAAGCTCTGAATTTAAGAATATGCCTTCGGAGAAATTTATGTTCCCACATTAACCTATTCTGAATCCACTATCCGTTAACTTATAGATTATTTTAGTGTTTTTTTTTTTTTTGCGTGACCCTACCATATCTTCAGACTACAGTATACATTTTTGTCATTTCTTTTAAATTTTGTGGTTTCAACTTTTATCCCCTAGTAACCAGTTTACCAAGTAGCTTATGTGGTTTTTTTTGAGGTTCATCACTTTTAATGTAATTGATATGTTAAATTTAATAATATGTAGTAATGTGTTCTAAATTTGATATGGGTTAGAAACATGCTTTCCATTCTTTCCAGTATACACACTGGTAACAGCCAATATTCTGTTGTTTTAGTCAGGAGCACATTTGGACCCCGGGAATTATTCTGTCTTCATAATAAACTCCTACACTTGCTTGTGAGATTGATACTGGGAGCTTGCAACTTATTCACTCATGAATATAACTTGCATAAGCTTGCCTGATCTTGTTCTTCTTCCCTTGCACCTTTGTAGACCCAGGCCCACATTGAATTAATTTAATTAGTTCAAACATTTGTTGAAAGAATAGCTGTGCCAGACTCTAAAGATAAAAGGATCACTTGGACTCAGACTGCCTTCCAAAAGCTCATAGTACATAGCAGCAGACAGATAAATGATGAGATAATTAAAATACATTGCTGTTGATTCCACTGTAGAGCCATGAACAGTGTGCCGTGGTAGCAAAGAGAGAGGAAGGTCATCTATTGGAAAGCGGTGGTGAGATGATGGCCAAGGGATCAGTTTTCACAGAAGGAGAAGGGAAGCAGGTGCTGGTGGTGAGGCTTAGTGCTGATGAGTAACACATATAATAACGATCCCTTCAAGTGTTCCCAAGGGCAGAGTGATAAATTCACATTGGAGACGCTCTGAGTTGTTATTCATACATAGAAAGTGTTTGGTTTTGCACTTGTGAACTTGCTGCCATTTTGCCTGTCTAGAAGCTTCCTCTTTCCAGTTAGACCTGCCCATCCTGCCATTGTTACCTTAGACGCCATGATCTTTCCTGTCACTCTGAGGGATGGAGGGGCTCTCTGAAACACAACAGAAGCTGTAATATCTTCACCTGACAGATGGGAATCCAGACTTAGACAAGAGGCTATCTTTTGAAGATCTGTTACCTCTGTGAATTTTTAAAACAACAATGAAAGAGTTTGGTAAAAGTTCAGCAATGTGGGGCACCTGGGTGGTTCAGTCGGTGAAGCATCCAACTCTTGGTTTCAGCTCAGATCACGATCTCGCGGTTTGTGGGTTCCAGTCCTGCATTGGCTCTGCGCTGAGAGTGTGGAGCCCGCTTGGGATTCTCTCTCACCCTCTCTTTCTCTCTGCTCCTCCCCTGCTCATCCTCTCTCTCTCTCTCTCTCTCTCTCTCTCTCTCTGTCAAAATAAATAAATAAACCTAAAAAAAAATCAGCAATGAAATCCATAAAGAAACCTAACTGTAATTTAGGTGGTTGCCTGGAAATCAAAGCAAAGCAGAGTCTGTAGTGGCCTAACTGGCCTTGCCTTCTATTTGGAAATGGGGTTAGCTCTTGGAAGTTCTTAGAGAGTTTGGGGGGAATAAGAAAGGAAGGCTCAGGAGGGAGAACCTGAGCTTCTTGCAAATAGTAGAGATTTGGCAGATTTCCTGTGGCCCTTAGTTTAGGGTAACATAAAAGAAAATCTCCAAGTGCTGCATGTTTTAAAAAAAGCTTTCTTATTCAATACATTGTCACATAGAGGAAAGTAATGAAAATAACATGTTGGGTGTTAAACCTAAGTTTACATTTGGGTAAATATACAGAGAATCAAAGACTGTTGTTTTTTTTTTTTCTTCAAGTTTTCAGGGCAGAAACTCTTGAGGGAACAAGAAGCATGACATTCATTTCACCCGACACCTTGTGTGAAATCAATCACAGGCCTTCCTGATTGAATGGAATTTTGACAGGTTCTTTGGATTTTCCCTCCTATTAACCTTTTTCATGTTAATTAATTAATTAATTAATTCAAGATAATTAAATATAATAAAAAGGAAGGTAGGGATTTTATTATTATTAAGTACATATTATTTACAGGAATACAAATAATTAATATGAAAGTCAAGACTGATACATTTTTGAACACTGTGTTAATAATGTATGGGGCGTCCAGGGTGGCTCAGTCCGTTAAGCATCCATCTTTGGCTCAGGTCATGATCTCGCTGTTCATGAGTTCCAGTCCCACATCGGGCTCTGTGCTGAGCCAGCTCGGAGCCTGGAGCCTGCTTCAGATTCTGTGTCTTCCTCTCTCTCTCTGCTTCTCCCTTCCTCATACTCTGTCTCTGTCTCTCATAAATAAATAAATGTTAAAAAAAACTTAAATAATGTAAAATAAAACAAAAAGAACAAATGCATGAGTGTATTCTAATAGGGATGGAAACATGGTATGTCTTATAGAACCATATAGAATGTAAGCCAGACAGAGAATATCAAGGTGACTGTGTATCTGAGATTGACAGCACTTATTTTCAGTGTTTTTAATAAGCTGTGCATTATTTAACTTTATGGTATCTCAATATGTTTTCTATAAAAAGGCAAATACAAGCAACCTTAAAGAAAAGAGGAAAGAAGAAAACATTTTCTGTCATCACAGTATTTGCTCTCTGTTTCCTCTACCCATTTTTTCTTTTAAATTAGATGTTTCCCAAGAAGATTACCATCTTCTTCAGTCAACTGAAAAAAAATTTTTTAATGTTTATTTATTTTCGAGAGAGAGAGCGCGTGAGCAAGAGAGGGACAAAGAGAGGGGGAGACAGAAGATCCAAAGGAGGCTCTGCACTGACAGCACAGAGCCCAACATGGGGCTCGAACTCAAAAACAATGAGATCATGACCGGAGCCAAAGTTGGACGCTTAAGTAACTGAGCCACCCAGGAGACCCACCCTGAAAATTGAATAAAAGGAAGACATTCGGTATATAAACAAGAATTATTGTAATGTGACTAATGCAATAGTGGTTAGATAAGGTGATAACTGAAATAAAATCTTAAAAAATTCATGCCTGCCATTTTTACTATTGTAGCCGGACAGAGTAAGTTTACTTAAAATTGCTTTCTCTTTGTAAAAGAAGTCACTTGAGTGGTCCTTCTTAATTATGGGAATATCAGGGAAATGAGAACCAGGGTCTTTTCAGACCTTTTTGTCACTTTGCCATGAACACCCTCTGTCTTGGAGATCTCACAGCTCTGGAGAGAGGTGGTTGGGACAAGATGGAGGACTGATTTGCGTACGTATTGCTTTCTGTGGGGCAGTGAACCAGATTTCCCTGCTTGCTCTGCTGCCATAACAGAACACCACAGGTTGGTTGGCTTAAACGGCCGAAGTTTATTTTTCTTCATGGTTCTGAAGGCTGGAGGTCCAAGATCAAAGTGCCCACAGGGTTGGTTTCTGGTGAGACTTCTCTTCTTGGCTTGTAGATTAGATGGCCACTGTGTCACTCTGTCCTTACAGGGCTTTTCCTCTGTGTGTGCATACTCCTGATGTCTCTTCCTCTTTTACAGACATCAGTCCTATTGAATTAGGGCTCCAGCCTCATGGCCTTACTTAAGCCTTATTGACTCTGTAAAGGTTCTGTCTCTCAATACAGTCACTTTGGGAGTTAGAGCTTCAACCTATAATCGTGGGAGGGACACAGTTCAGTCAATACCAGGTTGGATTGGATGGCCTTAACCAAAGTCAGCTAGCAGGGAAAGTATACCAAGGACGGGTTTCTGGAAAACAAGCAAAGCCAGGACTCAACAGTAAGGGCTGAGGTTTTACTTGTTTTAAGAAAAACAAGGACTTGTTTTTCTCACTCTTTGTTCTTAAATCTGGAACTCCTTTTGTGACCAGACAATGTGTCCTAGGGTCCTGCTCTGGGGAAGAATGGCTGATCTGAGATGTGAGTGTGAACTAAGTAAACTGAACCCTGAAGCCTAAGGGGGGGGCGGTGGGGGGGCACTGTGGCAGAGAATACAAGAGATGAGCCCACTTGGCTGTCACCTTGGTAGAGAAGGAGATTCTGCTGTCCTGTGCAGGAATGGTTTTCAATAATGACACCAAGGAATCAAGAGCAAAACAGAGGCTCCAGTAGCTTAACTGATCATATTGGAATTTTGGGGCTCGCTCTTGGGGTGGGGATTCTTAGAGAACTGGGGAGGAGGGATAAAGAAAAAGGTCTCAAGAGGGAGAGGCTTAACGTCTTGGTAACCGAAATTTTACCCCAAGCTGATGAATGAGGGTAACATAAGTCATTGAAGAATATGAAGCGAGCCCAGAAAAAGAGACCTGTGTCTTTGCTTTGGGAGGCCACTTAAGGCCTCTTTACTTTGTGAGCATAGAGACATTTCAGAGATGTAAAAAGAGAAGAAGAGAAAAGATATTCTAGCATTCCAAGCAGAGTAAAACCTACTCGGCATTAATATGGACGGTGAACTGTGGTTAGGAGTGAGACAGGGACTGACATTAGACATCTGGGCAATAGCCCACTGTTGTAGTTCTGATCAGGACACAGTAGAGACTTAGGCAAAATAAAAGTCGATGACAGTGTTCGTAAGTATTTGTGATCACTGTGAAGATGGGTTGGAAGTAGTGAAGGAGGAAGGAAGGTTTCCTCACCCAAATCCCAAGCACAGGAAAGCAGTGATCTGGAAGTGATGCTGGGGAGCAAGCCAGAAACAGCTTGATTGTGGAGTCTCTGCTCTCATCCTTGTGACACACACACACACACACACACACACGCCCGCACGCACTCATATACACACATACACACATGCATACATACACACAGTTTTTTGAGCAGTGTGAAAGCAAGAGTTTTCTAATGGTTGCATGAACAAAAATGAACCTTTATTTTTAGTCTGTAAGGACAAATAAAATGCTTTTTATTCATTATAAAAAATATTTTAGGGGCGCCTGGGTGGCGCAGTCGGTTAAGCGTCCGACTTCAGCCAGGTCACGATCTCGCGGTCCGGGAGTTCGAGCCCCGCGTCGGGCTCTGGGCTGATGGCTCAGAGCCTGGAGCCTGTTTCCGATTCTGTGTGTCCCTCTCTGTCTGCCCCTCCCCCGTTCATGCTCTGTCTCTCTCTGTCCCAAAAATAAATAAACGTTGAAAAAAAAATTAAAAAAAAATATTTTAACTGTTGTAAGTTATTAGATTTAACAATTATGCTTATATTTTAGATTACATTTGAAGAGAAGTGTGAGATTTTAAGAAGCATTCAGTTACACATCATGCATTTTTGTCACATTTTTGACATATTAGTGTGTATTAAAGTAAAAAATTGTTTGATTTTTAAAGAACAAGTGCATATTTTTGAAAAGTACAAATTGTTCATTAAAAATCTTAATTACAATTATGTGGCAAAATTAATTTCCTATAAAATAGGCTTTTCTGTCTGGAAAAATGGAAGTGAATTATTTTAAGAACTCCTATAACTTAAGGCTAACATTTCATGCTAATAATTAATGATTAATATATAGTAGATTATTTTAGCACATTTAAAAATTAAAGAAGAGGTTGTTAACTCAGCTTTCTGGATTTTACTCTTTTTTTTTTTTACTTTTAGAGGTAAACATAATAAAATGAAAAAAATAGTTATCAAATATTTTAATAAAGTAGAATGAAGATGGCATTATATATAACTATTACAAAATGCATGAAATACCTCAACTATGGTTTAAAAGCACATGAAATTAATAATACTCCTGATTCCCTTTGGGTATTTAATATTATTAAATTTATATAATTCAAGACAGTTCCTCCATTGGGCTCATTGACATTCATCTTAAGAAATCCTAAAACAAAGAATTAAAACACTGATAAAAGTAAAATCAGAAAATAAGATGACCTAAAGTATTTCTTTTCTAGAGTGCTCTTCTCTTACACTAATAAAAATCAAAACTACTACCTAGAATTAATGTTGAAATAATAAAAGTCTGTTCTGAGCAATATTTTCCTCTCCTGTGAACTTTTTATTTTCCTCCTTTGCATTCACGTCTCTGGTACCTAATATTTATTGAGGGTCTACTGTGTGCCAGTTACTGGTATAGGCACAAAGAATATAAAAGCAAACAGATTCTCATAGTTTTCCCTCATGACAACTCTAGGAATATTATTTCTCTCTTGACTAATAAGAAAGCTGAGGCACAGGAATGTTAGGTATGTTGTCTAAGGTCACAAAGCAAACAATCGTGAAATTGAAATGAAGCAGCTTCACTCCAGAAATTGTGCTAATCATCGCATCCTCTTTATTTTCCATACAATTCCTCCTTTTTGATTAAGGCACCTGTTTGCTACCATATTTTGATATCCTTTCGTCTAACTGGGGGTCTGTCTTTTTCCTTTGCTAAAATACAAACAAGGAAAATATGCTTTATTTTTCCATTAAAACCTTTTATTAAGTTTAATTTGTGTATGCACATATATATATGGATATATATATGGACATATATATATGGATAAATATATGGGTATATAATATGTATTTGTGTGTGAATTTGAAGGCTTCCTTTCTATTGTAAAACTTTTTGGTTACTAGGTGTAATTCCACCATTTATCTGGCTTTGTCCTGGAAAACACATAATAATCGTCACAGCCACGATTCAATAGCCAGTAGAGTCAATTGAGCCCTTTGACTCTACTCACTGTGCTTCATTTTACAGCTGAGGAATTGAGGCTTCAAAACCTTAATAACATAGTGGGGGAATGACTCAGCCAGGACTCCCATTGAGAGTGGCAATCTTAATGCTGGCGACAGCCCTCCAGAGGACACTCCTTTTTGTAAGCACTACAAGAGTGATTTTATTTATTACCTCCTTTAATTCTGACAACATGCCCGATAGGTTACCCCTGTGTTATAGGTGAAGATGTGAAGTCGTAAGTAGTTAGGTTGCTTACCTAGTCTTCTGTTGCTAGTAAAGTCAAACCTATAGAGAGGGTGGTGGAGTAATGGAGACACAATCGGAGATGAAAAGTGCTTTCAAATTTTGCTTTAACAGCTTAACGGCTCAGTCCATTTGAACAAATTACTTGCCCCAGGTCATCTTCTTGCCCCTCAACTTTCTCATCTGTAAAATAGGAGTGCCATGTACCTGATTCACAGGGTTTTGTGAACATTACATGAATGAAGCACTGAGAAGAGTGTCTGGCACAGCATTAAGTACTATAGAAGTGATGGGAGCATGACATCATCGTGATTTGATAGCCAGATTTTCTCGTGTCTTAAATCTTGCTTCAACCTCATGTCATTTTCCTCCATTAGATTTCCAGAGAAATACTGAGTGATTTTGTATCTATTTTGTTTAGAAAATCAGGGTCTTTCCTAGAATTCAACATCCCTGATTAGAATAGAACTTTCAGGAGCACCTGGGTGGCTCAGTCGGTTAAGTGTCTGGCTCAGGTCATGATCTCATGGTTCATGGGCTCGAGTCCTGAGTCGGGGTCTGTGCTGATGGTTTGGAGGCGGGAGCCTGCTTCAATCCTCTGTCTCCCTTTCTCTCTGACCCTTCCCTGTTTGAGGTCTGTCTGTCTGTCTCTCTCTCTCAAAAATAAAATGAACATTATAAAAAATTAGAATATAACTTCCAACAGAAATTGAAGTGCTAAAAACTATTTTAGGTTTTTAAAGAGTTACTTAAAAAAGCCTTTTGTCCAATCTCATTCCACAAAGGATTTGGGGTGGCTTATAAAAAACATAAAATATAAAATCATAGAATAAAGTATTAAAGTAGATAGAAGAAAATATGGATGGGAAATCAATAGAAGTAGGGACACTGTAAATTACATGGCCATCCCAACCTGAGAATATAATATAGTTGCTGGAAAAGGGCCCCAAATCCCCACTTCTCTCCTGGGCTTTCTTCTCTGTACTGTTCTCTGGTTTTTGGAGGGCCTTACAGCTTTTCAAAATTGCCTTCTCCCCTTTTCTTTTTGGGACTTACTTCACAGACTTCCTCGGACATTCTTACTGAGCTGCTCTCGTGAGATCTCTATTCTCAATCGGTTTTGTATATTTCCATCTTAAGGCCCATCCAGAACTGCTCAGTTCACTCTCTGAAGGAGAAATAAGGAAGTGCAAAATGTTACCAAATCCTTCCTCTTGTGTTTTCAAAAAGTCACAGCGTTGGCTACTTTCTATTGTATAGGCTTTTATAAAAATTCCTTTTTAAAGAAAAAAATCAAATACATGCTTATCATTATTTTAATGAAACCTCCACTGAGTAAATGAATTCCATAAAAGTGGAAAAAATAAAACTTGCGTTGAATGGTGGATGATACTGGTATTCAATAGAAAGTTCTTAAAAATAGACCAAACGCAGGAGACGTTTTTGCCGTTTTCAATTTGTAAGAAAATGATTTCATTAGAGGGGAAAAGAGAGAGAGGAAACCATCAGTCGGAATGTTGGAGAATGCAGGCTCATGAGGAGACCAGCAGAGAAGACAAACTAAGTGTACAGATGCAGATTAGGCCTCAGAAGATGAGGGCGTAAAAGGGATTTAATGGTGGGGTGGATTATAGAAATCCATGTAACAATGTTAAATAATTATAGTTCCAGCCGAGATCAAAGCAGTGCTGATTGAACGCCCTCAAGCTGTTAACACGAAGTATCTTGAAGGGGGGAAAAAAAGCCTGCCTCAGAGATTGGTCATCCTGGGCAAACAATATTGTGATCCATAGAGGTTCCAGCTCTACTGAAGATACCATTTTGGGGGAGGAAAGCTGGAGGAGGGCACGTGTAAGGGAATTCTTCCTCTGGAGCTCCATATTAAAAGGGACTTTTGGTGCTATTTGTAATTGGGTTGAAAATGCTCAAAAGTATTTATATGATTAACCCTTTCTTTTGGAGGGTGGAGAAAAGACATTTACTGAACCATATCACAGATATCAGTGGGAAATTCTGTAATTGAATTACCTACCGTTCTTTATTTTTCTCCTTGAGGAAAATTTTCCTTTCATCGCATATACCAGAGGGATATCAACTGTAGGTAAGGGTGACTGAAAAACAACTTGTTTGTGGAAGACACATTTATCTGCAGAAGCAGCAAAAATATCTTGACTTTCAGAGGGTGAAAAAAAGTGAGCCTACATCCGTACATGTGGATTTGTTTGATTTTGTAATGTCCCCAAGACATTATAAAATAAAGAAACATTATTATAAAACAGAATTATAAAACAATTGAAATTAGTTAAAAAATGAGGTGGCCAATTAACTTAGCCCCAATCACAAGTGTTTTGGACCAATTTAGTGTAGAACTATATAACTACATCTATATCTATCTGTATATTATATGCTAAAGGAAAAAGGGAAGCATAGTTTCTATGCATCTTTATTTATAGATGCCTCTGTTTACTTTTCAAAAAATAAAATTGTTTCTTATTTTTAAGTCACGAAAAATGCAAAGCCAACAAATACTAAAGCTGTATTTGTAGAAATTATACTTCTATATTTTATATTATCCATTTAAAATATATATTTGATACACCTAGTTGAACTATGTAGTTGACATAAAGAGTTGAATTATACAGTTGAAAAGCTAACTATTTGCAAATGCTTTTTTGTGACACTGGATACAGCGGTTGGAATTTCACTTGGGGAGGTTTAAAATAGATGCTTCAGGAAGGCATTTGGCATTTCTATTACAATGGCAGTTCTAAGATTTAGGATGTGTGGGATTGAGCTAGCCACCTCGTTTTGAATTTTAAAAACCTTTGTGTTAGGAAATAAAATATTGATCCAAATATTTGATAATAAATATTTATGCATTGCTTAAGAAGTTGGTAGTGAGTGACTTCTTAAAGGAAAATTGCTTTGGGATGGACAAAGTCTGAATAAAATTATTACAATAATTTAATAAAAATTTTTCTAATTCAAGTACATTTGCCTAAACATTCAGGCAAGGGTGTTTTAAGAATGAAGACTTTTTGCTGTATGTCTTCTTTTGTAGGAAATAGCCAATATTAAAGACAATGCCTCATTAAATATGTGTGATGAATGGTTTAACTTCATGGCTTTCTTAGGTAGAGGTTTTATGACATTACATTTAATTCGTAATATTTTAATATGAATGCATTTTCTTTGCCAAACTAATTTCTATTTTTATGAGAGTACAGATGTGTTAGCTATAACATCTTTTCTCATCTGTGGAAAACATCATTTCTCATCTGTAAAACATTATTTTAAAATCATATTCATGTGTTATTGGAGAAAATGGTAAGAAATTATAGGATTAAACCCTTTTAATGAATGCATATTGAATACTCTCAAAACTGTTTTAAACAACAATAAAAATATAAATTAAGACAATTTCTATAAGCTATCAGCTAATTATTAGTCAATTTTATGGTTTCCTACACATTTTTATGTTTTGGATGTCAGCAATGTTCTAAAGCTGGTCTTATATATTTAACCAATGAATAATTTGGTTTCTTTATTTCCATTTCTTTTCATTGTGCCTTTCTATTTACATATACACAAAACCCTTTTTCTCATTATTATTTTCATAGGCTTTTTTACACCGTGGAAGGTTTATAAAACACAGAAGGAGTTCATCATCTGACCAGGTTACCCATACTGAAATGTCATTACTTTAGATTGTAACTCTAATTTTTTTGTTGTTGTCTTTTAAAGTGATATCATTTTACCCTACATATAATTACATACTTGAGAATAAATGCCAAATAAAATTATTTTTTTAAGTTGCCTTATACTCTTACTTGGAGGAAGTTTTTTGTTCTAAGAGTACAGGAGACCACATGGCTATTGATGAGTCCAGCATCAAACAAAAATTCTGAAATTATAATAGGATGGAAAAAGAAAAGCCTAGAATGTTTATCTGTACAAAAACTGGGTTCAAACCCTGGCTCAATGTTCCATTACTTATTAGTTGAATGACCTTCGAAAATTTCCTACCAGCTCTGAATTTTGGTTTCCTCACGGAAGTGGTGCCTACCTCATAGATGTGCCGTGCACATTAAACAGGTCAGGTGAAATGCTATTTCCTCCCAACCATGATGCAGGTGTGGTTAGATGGAGAACTGCAGGAGACACTATCCGACACCTTTACCATTTTTTAAAAAAAATTAAAAAAAAATTTTTTTTTATTTTACTTTTGAGAGAGAGAGAGACAGAGGTCGAGAGGCGAAGGGCCAGAGAGAGAGGGAGACACAGAATCCGAAGCAGGCTCCAGGCTCCGAGCCGTCAGCACAGAGCCCGACGCGGGCTTGAACTCACGAACCGGGAGAAGATGACCTGAGCCGAAGCCGAAGTCAGAGGCTTAACCGACTGAGCCACTCAGGCGCCCCCCTGACACCTTTACCATTAAAGACAGATGACAGCAAGTTTGGGCAGAGAACTCTGACCTTAGGCCTGATGATTCCTAAATATATTCCTCATCCTTAAAGAACTCTTTTGCCAACGTGAAAAATAAGAATCTTGGCATGAGAGTGATTTTTGCTAAGTTACTTCATGCCTCTCATCCTCAATTTTCTCATAGCAAATGGGGATAATAAAGCTACGAATTATACTCAAAGCATGGCTTAAATAAAAGGAAGCCTGATTTGTATATGCCCCCCACATAGAAGTACTCCATTCTTGAATTACTGTTGTTTTTATTATCATCCCAAAGACTACTGGTTCTCACTGGCTTTTAAAAAATGTTAAGCCCATGGGGTGCATGGGTGGCTTAGTCGGTTAAGTGTCCAACTCCCGATTTCTTCTTAGGTCGTGACCCCAGGATTGTGGGATCGAGTTCCATGTTGGGCTCCATGCTGAACGTGGAGTCTACTTCAGATTCTCTCTCTCCCTCTCTGCCCCCCCTTCCTCTCAAATAAAAACTAAATAAATAAAATAAAAAATGTTAAGTCCAGTGGGTTAGTAAAATATTTACTGAATTTCTGTATGTGTAATGGGAATTCCAACTGAGCAGTGAGAATAGCTTGGTCAGCAAAATAGAAACAATCATTAGTTTCATGGATCTTGCTCTCCACTATGAATTGCTTACAGTCCATTGACTCACCATCAAATATATCAAGACATTTTATTTTTTAAACTTTTTTAATACTTATTATTTATTTTTGAGAGAGAGAGTGTGTGTGTGTGAGTAGGGGAGGGGCAGAGAGACAGGGAGACAGAAAATCTGAAGCAGGCTCCAGGCTCTGAGCTGTCAGCACAGAGCCTGATGCGGGGCTTGAACCCATGAACCATGAGATCATGACCTGAGCCAAAGTTGACCTCTTAACCGACTGAGACACCCAGGCGTCCCTCAAGACATTTTAGAAGCAGTGTTGATTTTAATGGTTGCAAAAGCAGTACACTTAATCTCTGAAGGACCATATGGTTTCCTGGAAGGAAAAGGTAGTTTGGCCATCTGCCCAACCTCAGTGTTTTAAAGTTCGCTCATTTTATTACTACTCTCAATACCTTCTTAAGGGAGAATCTCTCATTTCCTCATCACCACTTGTGTCTTCACCATCTCTCAGATCCCTTATCTCATTGCTCTTTGTTGGGCTGTCTTATCACTACCCACTGCTCCATCTAGACCACAGCTTTATCTTCTTTGTTCAACACACCATACTTACTCTTCTCGTGCCCAGGCTTCCTGGTTACTCCACTTCCTTTGCCCTTTAGCCAGACACTTTTTCCTCTGTTGTCACCTGCTAATCTCATGTTTCCCTTGAGAATCTTGCCAGTGTTAGTCAACATCCACCTGCCATTTTCTAGCTTTCCTTCTAGAGGACCTCCATAATCCCTGGCTACTTCATTGTATTTGTGACCATCACCTTGCTGTAAGTTCACAGCTACCTTTGTCTGGGGCGTGGGGTGGGGGGTGTGGTGGTGTCATTTCCTCCTTCACCTGAGTCAGTCCTCATATACAACCACACTTCATTCCTCTCCATTACCCAGAATCATTGCCACACACTCAGGAAGTCCCTTCTCTGTTTATAACCATCTGTGCATTTCCTGACTGTGGAGCCTGCAGAACTCCTGGCTTCATTTCCAGTCTTACTCAGTCTCAACTCCACAACCTACCATTTCAACATTATACAGAGTCGTTAGTGCCTTAAATGGTTTAACCTCTGTGAGTCTCTAGGCAGTCTCTATCCGTGCTACTTATAGCACTGCGGAAAAAAACAGTTTATATGGATTAAGTGAGCATTTATTCTGTATGAGGCATTGTGCCAGGTATTTAATAAGCAAAATGTCAGGCAATCCTCTTAGCATCTAAGGACCCAAGAAAATCTTACAACTTTATTGGCATCATTTCAAATGTAAGTGATTATTGCCTATTGTATTTATTTCCAGATAACCTTGTGTGTAAATCACCACGGTGGTTGTTCTAAAACTCACCAATCTTAGAACCATTAATTCTTTCTACGTTCCTCTCAACTTCTCTGCTGAATACAGAGTGCTTGCTTATTTATTTATTTATTTATTTATTTATTTATTTATTTATTTATTTTTATGTGAGAGATTTCTTTGTGAAAACCTTTCAAAGCTCAAAATTCTCATTTGTCCCATGGACTGAGGGACTCATGGTGGGGGGGGGGCCTCCTCAGGGCATGTAAATCTGGAAACATTGTAGCTTAGAGGTATTATAACTACTTTGATCATGGAGCCATGTCACCAGGTTATTTTTTCCTATTATCTTTGCCCATTTCTATAATAAGTTTTGCTAACTTCAAGGTGAATCTGCTTTAATGTCGCTTTTAATTCTCTCAGTATGATCTCTAGTATTTCAGAGTGCTCGCTCTTAAATTAATTGAAGCTTGTGATTAAAAGAAAATGACCTCACTATTATCTGAGAATTCCCTGTAATGAACTTCTCTTCTTGGTTCACATCTTCTTACCCTTTTTCTCCTTCCCCTCTCTCTCAATTCCCTTCTCCTGTTTTTATCACTGACTATCCCACTTTCCTTCTCTCTTCAATTTTCACCTAGCTGGTTTCTTTTCTATCTGCCCGTATCTCTCCAGCTCATGTATTCATCCCTCCATTCATGCAGTCAACAAATATTTATTGTGAACTTGTAATGTGGAGGGCTCTGAAGTCACACTGCCTGACTTCAGATATTGGTGTCCTTACCTCCAAGCTCTGAGGACTTGAGCCAGCCCTCATCTGTGCAACAGAAATAATAGTAATTATACCAATAACAAGTGAGAACATCTAAGTTTGTTGTGAATGTATTACATTCGAGTGAGTTTTAAACATTTTAACTTTGTTAATTCATTCAGTCTCATAAAACACTGGGATGTTGAGACTGTCATTAATCCCATATTTTATTTATGAGGTTATATATTTTTGTAATTTGCCCCATGTCACAAAGCCTCCTAGCTCCTCTGAGGGCTAAATGAGCTAATTCATGTAAAGTGCCTGGTACAGAATAAATGTGCAAAGATATTAAGTATTATGATTACTATTGTCATTTAAAATATTCCCATTTCCCTACCCAGTAAGTACTTAATGAATATTAGCTATTGTTGTGGCAATGATGAGTAAGGCTGTGCTAGGTGCCCTGGGTATAAAAGATGTCACATGTAATGGCTATATTCAAGAAGTTAACAATATATTAAAGTACTTTGAAACTCCTATTTCTTTCTCTGTCAATTTTCCTCCTCCTTTTTCTCCTTCTTGTTCTCTTCCTCCTCCACCCTTCCCTTTCTCCTCCCCTCCTCCTCCTAGTTTTTCTTCTTTGAGAGAAGTGAAGTAGGACATAAAAAGAACAGAGACTTGGGAGCCAAGATGACGTGTCAACTTCCCATCTTGGCTCCTGCTCTTCTAACTAGATGACCTTTGGCAAGTAAATTACTTTACTGTGCCTCAGTATTTTCATCCCAATAACATGGGCCAAAATTTGTCTGCCCTGTAGGGTTATTGGGAATATCTAGTGACTTAATACATGTAAAGCATTGAAAGTAGCATATAGATATGTAAAAAGTTGTACGTATATACTTTATTGATTAATATCAATTAATTATATTAAGTTTTATGTTCCCTGATCTTACTTTTAACATATTTTGTTATTTTACATTGTTTCCTTTTTTTAATGTTTGTTTGTTTTTGAGAGAGCACGCGTGGGGGAGGGGAAGGGAAAGAAGGGGAAGAGGAACCAAAGTCGGCTCTGTGCTCACATCACAGAGCCCGACGCGGGGCTCGAACTCATGAACCGCAAGATCATGACCTGAGCCGAAGTCAGACGCTTAACTGACTGAGCCACCCAGGTGCCCCTTACATTGTTTCCTTTAAAAAGAATTACTAGGGGCGCCTGGGTGGCGCAGTCGGTTAAGCGTCCGACTTCAGCCAGGTCACGATCTCGCGGTCCGTGAGTTCAAGCCCCGCGTCGGGCTCTGGGCTGATGGCTCAGAGCCTGGAGCCTGTTTCCGATTCTGTGTCTCCCTCTCTCTCTGCCCCTCCCCCGTTCATGCTCTGTCTCTCTCTGTCCCAAAAATAAATAAACGTTGAAAAAAAAATTTTTTTTTAAAAATTACTAAATTACAGTCATTTTAAATTCCCTACTACCAATCATATTTCCTTTAAAATAATGGCTCACATTTTTAAAAAAGGTTTATTACCTCTGCTCTGTTAGATTTTTCTTTTGTTTCTTTGATCATATGATTATGTACCTGAAATCTCTGTCCAGCCTGTTGCTTTGGAAAATTTCCGAGCAGCACTTTAACTTTCCTAGATCTGTCAGTTTCATTCTGCTTCTAAATCCTTAAATGTGTTAGGCACACTCTCTTGTTTGCTTGGTTCCGTCTCTGAACGTACTTTCCTCAGCAAATTCTGAAATGCTCAATGTCCGTTTTAGGAAAGAATTGTACAGAGTGATGATTTTTCTGTCTATGTGATTTGTATACATTATGAGCAAGATACGCTATTTGTCACTTAAGTTGCTGAATGAAAAATTACTGAGTGAAGAGAGTCAGAAACATATCTCATTTGGATGTCTCGTAGTGGCCATTATTTGAGGAGTATAACCAAAATCCCAAAGGAACACCAAGAAGTTCATCAGTCTCTTCCACTCTAAAGTGATACCACATTTTGGGGCGCCTGGGTGGCTTAGTTGGTTAAGCGTCTGACTTCGGCTCAGGTCATGATCTTGTGGCTTGTGGGTTCAAGCCCCATGTGGGGCTCTGTGCTGATGGTATGGAGCCTGCTTGGGATTCTCTCTCTGTCCCTCTCTCTTTGCCCCTTCCCCACTTGGCTGCTCTCTCTCAAAATAAATATATTAATTAAAAAAATATTTAAAGTGATATCACATTTGGGCAGAATCCTTTTGGGCATGGAGGAGCTAACTCATGGCAGGATTAATGGGATATCAAGTCTGATCATCACTATGTACAGTGTGGCTGGTCAAGCGCTAATATGTTTCGCCCAAAGGAATGGGATGGCAGTGAGGGGTGGAGGCAGGACTGTAACAGAATCAGAACGCTTTCCATATTCCCCAAAACAAAAACTTGCTTTTGGAGGGCTTTGTCTTAAGTTCTGCACTGATATTCTCCATTTATTGCTTGGGATTTCATTTCTGGCAAGAGCTGAAGCTCTATTTAAGTATAACTCTGTCAGTACTATTGCTAAATTCTAATACACCTGCATAGTCTCTTTATGATAAAAATTATTTTTTTTGAATTTTTTTAATACTTATTTTTGAGACAGAGAGAGACAGAGCATGAGCGGGGGAAGGGCAGAGAGAGAGGGAGACACAGAATCTGAAGCAGGCTCCAGGCTCTGGGCTTGTCAGCACAGAGCCTGATGCGGGGCTCAAAGTCACAAACTGTGAGATCATGACCTGAGCTGAAAGTTGGGCACTTAACTGACTGAGCCACCCAGCACCCCTATCATAAAAATAATTTAGATTAAACTGCCAGTATTTGACCTCACAGAATCATTTGGATTATTACCCAAGACCCCAGTTTTCTAGGCCAGTGTTTCACAAAATGTCGTCAGTGGACTATTTGAGCACCACCCCAGATAAATGAAACGTTTTTATGGACAGTAATGTTTGAGAACTTGCATAGGCACCTGCAAAATAAACTGGAGGCCAATGAGCTTTAATGGCCTTATATTTAATTTGATAAAACATGTGAGAAAAAAAGTAAATCTTAGTACCCCAATATGCCTTCAAAGAATCAGAATGATATTTGTGGTATAGTTTTACACATAAGCATAGTTATCCCTCTCTTATTATTTGCTTGGAACCACCAAGTTAAAACATAAAAACTACTGGCGAATCTGAAAGAACTAAGTTATCAATCCGTTGCTTCATCCATGTAAATACTCCTAATGGTTTACTTTGTAAACATTATCCTTAACCAGTATCGCAAAATGCATGTCACTGAACATTAGGGATTAGAGTTAGTGCAACTTAATTTCTATACCTGGAGAACAATTTAAATATAAAAAAAAAAACCCTATGACATCTGACTTCTAAACACTTCCTGTATTTCATATTTTCTATCCCTTTGATTTCACTCATTTGGAATATGACCTTGCCTCCTACCCTAGACAGCATCTTCAATGATGTTTCTCTCTCCTGGGGGTGGGGGTGGGGGGGTGGAGGGAGTGGTTGTGGCAACAATGGTTGCCACGGAGTTTATTTGGTAATGAATCAAATACCATTTTGTGGCGTTTTAAATCTTATTCTTATAAACTGATGTTTACCATTGTGTTTTAAACATTTTATGTGTTTGTATCTTATCTCCCTAACTAGCTGACCACCTCTTTATATCCCCAAAGGAGCCCAGCAGAATGTCCCAAACACAATAGATGCTCAGTGAATACTTAGTGGTTTGAGATATATTCAATTTTAGCAGTTAAAGAGGAAAGAAAAGAATCAACTGTGCTGCAGATTACATGAAGAACTAAAGACAAGTTTAAGTTCACTGAGTTAGGATCGCTACTGTAACAATCTTTTATATTTAGAGGGAATCCCTGTAGGGTAATAGAATTAAAGTAATGTATTTCTCTCTCCCTTCCAAAGCCTTTAGAAATATGGGCACTCAGACAGAAAAATTACTTTGTATTAATGCATTTATTACCCTTCTATAAAAAATGTATATGTATACACACAAACTTACATATAATATACACACACAGAGATACATATTCACACCTGTGCAATTACAGTAGCTTTTAATAGTGGAGAGAGAATATAATTGACTTTAGTCTTTGGTTTTGCAGCTTAGATTGGAAAAGTTCCAAAGCACTTACGGGGCTCTGCTGCCTTAAACAGGCTACCCTGCCATATGGCAGTTTTACTGTGGTGGTTTAGTTATAATTGATTTATATTAGATTATGATCATATACTTGGTAGTCCATTAACAAAGTGACTAAGCTGGACATGGTCCTGTGTAAGTGACTATTGCGCCTGTATAAGATCCAAAGATTTTGTTTCTAGTTTTCAGTTTCAGTCTTTGTTTCGGTCTCTTCAGTTATGTTTTTCGATCTCAAACTTTTATTCCGGGGAAATGCTATACAGTAGACCTATATCCTGAATCACTTTGCTTTCAGGCTGACGGAGGGTTCTGCTGACAGCCTTTGGTTTTCAGTCCAGCATTCAGCAGCAGCTAGTTCTCAATTACTCGTGTTGACAAGCATCAGGAAGTATGTAAAGCCACTATGAATTAAGTCACTTAATGTCAACCAACAGTTTAAAATGGTGTCAACATTTTAAACTGAGATGCCACTGGGCAACAAATTTAGAAGATTTGTGATTTGCCTCCTTTTTTCATTTTCCCTTTCTTTTCCCATCTCTTCATGTCAATGGTAAGTTTAAAAAAAAAAAAAGGTCAAGAAGCAACCAGCATAAAACCCCTAATATATTAAAAAAAAAAAAGGACTGCATATAAAATATAGATAACTTCTTATAATCTAGTTTTTAGTAAATCATTATTAGCTACTAGCTAATACCCAATTACATAATACTTTGCAAACCTAATAGGTGAATAAATATTTAAAATCAAGGCGATTAAAACAATCTTATGATTAGTTGAGTGTATAAATGATCATATGGGAGAATGTGGCTTTAAAAATATCCATCCTGGATGAATACCCCTTTTGTCAATTCAAACAGAGCACTTTCAGCTTCTTCTTTTTCTTTCTCTCTTTTTTTTTTTGTCTCAGCTCTCTGGGTCTATTGCCCTCAGGGGAACCCACCTCCTGAGCATGTGGGTTTCTCCGAAGCACCTCATTCTGTGATTCAGTACTCTGTACCAATTCAGTCAAAATAAAAGAACGTCCATATAAGCAAATAAAATGTGGATTTAATACAAAGTTCCTGATTTATTGAAAAACATTGGCTAAAAGTACTTCATTTCTTTTACTGCTGCAATAAAGTGATTTTACAGTTAGTAACATATAACTTCCAGGAGTGACAAATTTGGTACTTAAAAAATATTTAGGCTAAAAAAAAACAACCTGTCACTTCTACTAAGTCATTTTTAGAGCATAATCATTTTAATTCTTCCCTCTCTCTAATTTTATAACCAGGAGACAACCTTTCCAAGGAAAATCCCTAACCTCTTGTAAAGAACCTTTCTGCTTCTTATTGTTACGATTCTCAACCAGTGAGTAGTGAAGTTATGATTGACCTGGAAATTAGGAAACACTTGGGTGCTTCTTCTTAGTACCCTGTGCACATAATAAATAAACACCATCAATTTCAAACAGCTTGAATGTACAAGTCTAACATAAAGCCTTTGATTGTTAGCAGAGATTAAGTGTTTGAACTGCTCAGTCCTTGTGATTTGCTGAGGAAATATTAAGTGTCCAGTCATAATACTGTAGCCAAAGAAAATTTGCAAGTGCCCAAAGATTTAAGCTGAGGAAGAAACTGGCCTAGATTTAAGATAATTCTGGATACGCATGGTTAAAAATTTCATGAAACTGGAAGGGTATGTCTGGAAGTCATTAGCAAATACTTTTTCACACAAATAAGTGGTGAAACAAAATTGTTCAGCCACGGTTAACTTTCAACAGCGAGTTTCTACCGGTTTGTTGATTGATTTCGAGAAATGTCTGCTATCTTCCAAGGCAGCTTTCAATTTTCCCATTTAATTTTGGAATTTATTTTTAAAAAATCTAGAGCTTCAAAAACCAAGCCTTGAAAAGATAAATTATTAAGGAGGTAGTGCTCAGAATGAGGTATCTATCATAACTACTTAATGGGGCTTTATAAAACAATGCCTAGCCAGACCTTTAGAGTCAGAACTTCATGGAATGGCTTTGGAGATCTTGGTGTTTTTGGAGACCTCTATACAAGATGTTGATGTGTGCCTAAGAGTCAGAAGGCTGTGTCAAATCCTTATGCTGGCTAATGCCAGGCACACCATTTTGAACAGCACATGTGCCTTTTAGTTGCTCTTAAAATGGTTCTCCTCAAAGCCGTTTGATTGCTTTCACCATACTCCCCCTCCTCCTCCTCACGGCACATACTGTCCTTTAAGTTAGCAGGTTGCACAAGTTTCTCTCTTCTCCTAACCCACTGGAAGCACTGTGGCATGGGGGTCTTGTGTGCCTCACTTCCCCTATTATCACCGGTGATTAGCATAGGGTTTGACCTCTAATCGGCAGTTGATCAATATTTGAGTCAATGAAGGCAGAACTTGACATTGCTTCTTGGCATTTAAAAATATGCCTTTTAGGGGCGCCTGGGTGGCTCAGTCAGTTAAGCACCTGTTCTTGATTTCGGCTCAGGTCATGATCTCATGGTTCACGAGATCGAGCCCCGAGTGGGACTCTGTGCTGACAGCTCAGTGTCTGCTTGGGATTCTCTCTCTCTGTCTCTCTCTCTTTCTGTCTCTCTCTCTCTGCCCCACTCCTGCTTGCATACTCTCTCTCTCTCTGTGTCTCAAGATAAGTAAATATTTATAAAAATAAAGTAAAAATATGTTTTTTAAAATTAGCATGCTCAGGTAGTGATTCGGCTGAAGAGTCGGGTGGGGGTGGTTATAGGGAGAGTTTGGGGCCTGGGAAGATGGTCACTGTAATCGCTATAGCTTTCACATGTGGGTCCCATCCCAGGGCACAGGACACAAGGCATCTTTGCGTGAAACCCTGTGACATTCCACAGGTCAGTAAGAACTGAAGTCTGTACAAATAGGTGTGAACTCTCCATTCGGTCTTTATTTGTGCTTACGGTGATGAATTCATACTTGTTTAAAATTTTTTTTAAGTTTATTTATTTATTTTGAGAGAGATAAAGCACGAGTGGGGGAGGGGCAGAGAGGGAGAGAGGGAATCCCAAGCAGGCTCTGCACTGCCGGCACAGAGCCCGACATAGTGGGGGCTCAAACTCACAAAACTGTGAGATTGTGACCTGAGCCAAAACCAAGACTTGGACGCTTAACCAACTGAGTCACCCAGATGCCCCGAAACTTTTTACTCTACGTGGAAAAACTGGGAATTTTTACTTTTAATAAAAATATAATGAAGTGACTGATGAAAGTATTCTTCAATATGATATATTTTCAGCTAGCAGTGGGTTTTTGGTACATTTTCCAAGAACCTGGGAAATTGGTTAACTTGCATTTAATATCGAACTATAATAAAATAATTTCAGTCAGCTGATTTCTTTCTGATGACCATCGTATAAGCAGGGAATTAAAGACTGTCTACCATAAGATTACCAAATTAAATGGCATTTTGTGAGTCGAAGAAGTAAAATGTTTTTACAGAAGTGTATGCAATGATTTTCGAAAATTTTCTTATGACATAGCTATTAGTGATGATCTTAAAAATTATAGCATAGCAATGATTATGTGCACTTATAATGGCTGCCCCATTGTACGAAAGTGGAAACTTCGGCCCAAATAATTTATGTGACTTTCTCAAGGTTATATAACTAGTTGGGGCAGATCTGAAGCTAGAAAACTGGGTCTCTAATATACTTAAAGAATTTCCATCGACCACTACTCTTGAGTTTCCTGTCTGGGTCATTCAGGATTAAAGGTTATAGTCATCGCTTCTTTCCTTAAAGCACAATACACTTAGCTCAATAATGAGAGTTGTTTAATTAATTTTGGATCCAGAGGAAATGAATTCTTTAAATAATAACTTGGAACTCTGATCCAAATTTGCAAAGTAACAATGAGTCATTTGACATAATTCTAATACATTGTTTTCCTAATTAGACATCTTCCATTTAACTGCTGTTGAACATGGGAATTGAAGTCCGCACACCTCAGTGCAAGTGTCAGCCCTCAGCCCTGTACTTCCTAGCGGTGTGGTATTGAATAATGGCTTTAGTTTTTCTAGTGTAATGTTTCATTTTTTAACATAAACTGTCACTTAAAGCTGACTTGAAGGTTGAATGATAATGTTTGTTGAAATGCTTATGTAAACTATATTGTTAAAATACTATGCAGATGTTTTAAAAATCTACGTTTCTCCCTATCTGTCTTATTGTGTAAGAATGGAATGTGTCAAAAGGACTTACTGTCCTCTACTCTCCTCATGGCCTGGTGACACTCTACTCACACCTGTAGATGCCAGAGTGAGGGATAGCTAAAATAATAAGCCTCCCAATGGTCCTGATTCCTTGTGAGAATGATCAAGGTGGGTTGGGAGCAGAGTTTTGTCCCTTACTTTTATAGTTTGAGGCTTCTTGATGATAGAAAACTTTATGCTTTTGTGAGATCAGACATAAATAAGAATCCCCTTTAGGGACACCAGTGGATTCCCAAGCCTTATCCCTGTGAATATTAACTCTGTAATGGAGAAGGTCTTTCCTGGAGCTCAACGAAAACAACATTCTCAGTTTTGTCCCCCAAAGCATGTCACTGAGAATGAAGAAGAAACCCAAGATCACAAATGCACTGTTTTTCTTTTTTTCTGGTTGGTCTTCATAGTTCAGCAATATGTAGCCTGGAAAAATATGGAGAACTTTTTGACAGGAAGTTAACTTTTCTATTATAGTGGTGTTCTCAGAACCATACAATCTGACATACTGTGTCGTGTTCTTAGCTGACATAATGGTGAAGTCTCTTGGGTGCTTCATCATACTCTGAGGTTAGTTTTACACTTACTCAATTTTAGGATCCTTAGATTGAAGTTAACATTCAGATTGATATGTGGAAGCTAGTATCATTGTGAGGAAACTAACAAAGGCTCTTGCTTACTTTTAAAAAAGAACTGTTATTTTAATTTTCCCCAATATGTCATTTTTTTGAGATTATAAAATTTGGGGGGGTATGTTTTAAATTCTTTTTTAAAATTTATTTATTTTTGAGAGACAGAGAGAGGCAGAGTATGAGCAAGGGAGGGGCAGAGAGAGAGGGAGACACAGAATTCGAAGCAGGGTGCAGGCCCCGAGCTGTCAGCACAGAGCCCCACGCGGGGCCCGAACTCAGAAACTGCAAGATCATGACCTGAGCCGAAGTCAGATGCCCAACCGACTGAGCCACTCAGGCGTGGGGGGGGCAGGAAGGTTTTAAAAAATGTAGATGGTACGCTCTTCCAGATCCCTATTCTGTGCCTTACACATAGAAGGTAATGGCCAAAAATGTTTTCTTTCTTCTAAGCCACTTAAATAATGTGGTAATTTCTATAGTAATTAGTTTTAAGATAAATGTGACTTAATTTGAGCCTATGTGATGAGTGAAATAGTTAATGCTAGCATTCTTGAAGCACAGTGGCTTCGAGTCAGACATTATGAACAAGGAGGAAATTGTTAGAAGTACTTGTTGCTTTTCTCTTTTGGCAATTCATTGGCTCCATCGTTATTGGAAATAAAGGAATGTTTTACACTTCTGGAGGTAAAAGCCATTAGAAGTTTATTTGTCTGACAGAATCTACGGCATTGCTTTTCTGTAACCTGAAGATATATGGTTAAACATGTTTACAGACACCCGTGACTGCATGCTTGGTGGGCTTTTTTTGGAATGAGAGCTAGTACTTTGCCAGTTCCGTAATGTAAAATTCAACCAATTCTTGTATATATCGGATATCCAGATTGTTTTAGTCTCCTTTTGTTTCAAAGCTGCTTTTATTACAGTGCATAAATCAAAGTTCTGCCATGTTGGTGAGTCGCTTGAATCCCCCATTGAACATTAAATAGTGTGGTAGGTAACCACAAGCTGTAAGCTCGGTTATTACCGTGATAATCTTTTGAGAGTGGATGATTATGGTAGCACATTGTTTTCTTGTCAATGGCTGTCTCATAGGTAGCTGCTCAGAGCTTCATTTGACTCATGTAAATTTTAAATTCTGTTTCATGGTTTGCAGGGGAGCAGGGAGCAGCCATCTATCTTATGCCCAGCTCTCTGAACCGCATGGTGTTTGGAAGAAAAGAGCAATATTTATCCAGAGAGCAGTGATACCTTATCTAATTTGCCACTTCTTTCTCCCTTTCAGAATCATTTCATCTTCCTATGCCTGCATTCATGCACATATCTTCCACTTACACGGCAGTTATATTGCACACTCCTGCACCTCCTCATATAGCTCTATCTCAACAATCTCAGGGATTGTGCCAGTATGATCGCAGATTCCAGGTGTATGTGTTCCCTCAGAGAAAGTAAGTTATGTGGGATTCAATTTCTATTCTTTCTTCTTATTTGAATCCTTGCTATCAACTAAAGTTTTGTTTTTCTCTTTGATCAGCAAGGATTTATGGAGCTCATGCAATGGGTATGTGCTAGACATTCTAGCACTAGACTAGAAGGCAAAAAAACCAAAACAATTAAAAAAAGCATATTCTGGGGGGAAAAGCATATACTGCAAAAGTTTTGAAAAGGGTCCTTTTGGGGGAAAAGAAACATTTTCATGAATCATAACTGCACGCAATTAATGAATGATGACACTATGGGATTACATTCCCCGAGAATTCAGTTCAGAAAATGAGTGGAAGCAAAGGTCAAAGTAAAAGACCTCTGGGAGAACATATTCCCTCATACTTTCAATGTAAGAAGAATATGTTTAAACACCTGGGCTGTGTTGCTTCCTTTCATTTTCATCATGGGCTTTGCCATTCTGGTAGTCAGCGAGGGCTGCCATACCAAAATACCGTAGACAAGGTGGCTTAAATTCATTTTCTCACATTATTGCAGGCTGGTAATCTGAGATCAGAGTGCCCCATGGTTGAGTTCTGGTGAGGGCTCTCTTTCTGGCTTGCAGAAGACCATATTCTTGTGTGCTCTTATGGCCTTTCCTCAGAATGAGCAAGTCCAGTGAGAAAATGCTCTGATTTCTCTCCCTCTTCTTATAAGGACACCAATCTTATCAGATAGAACCCTACCCTTATGAACTCTTTTAACCTTAATGACTTCCATACAGTCACTATCTCCAGACACCGTGACGTTGGGAGTTAAGGCTTCAACACATGAATTTTGGAAGGACACAGTTCCGTCTATAGCAGCTGCTGGTGGATCTGCCCAGAGAATGGCATCCATATAGTAAGAAGGGGTCTTAAGTAAGCAAGTAAGCATTTAGTTGTTGCTCAGATAAGAAGCACATTGCACGGATTTGTCAGCTTTTGTCTTGTTTCACTAAATTTTATTTTATGTATTTTGAGGCTGTGCTATTAAGTGCATGCAAGTCAATTTTTGTTTCCTGGTGAAGTATTACTTCAATAATCAACTTATTACTCTCTTTATCCTTAAAAATGATTTATTTGCCATAACTCTGTTTATTCTGATATAGTATTTTTCTTGTAGAATTTCTCTGTTCCTTAGCCTTTTTTTAAAAACAGAGTTCCTTAACCTCTGCCTCTTCCCTGCTTGTGCTCACTCACTTGTCTCTCTCTTTCTCTCTCTCTCACTCTCAAAATAAGTAAACATTATTATTTTTTTTTTTTAAGGAGCACCTGGGTGACTCAGTTGGTTAAGTATCTTAACCTTGATTTCAGCTCAGGTCATGATCTCACTGTTCATGAGATTGAGCCCCATGTTGGGCTCTGCTCTGGGTGTGGAGCCCCCTTGGGATTCTCTCTCCCCCTCTCTTGCCCCTTCCCTGCTCATGCTGGCATGCATTCTCTCTCTGAAAATAAATAAATAAACATTTAAAAGATTAAAAATAAAATGAAACAATTTATTTTTTTGAGCAGTTTGGCAATGGTGAGTAAAGTTGCTCTAAATACCTGCTATGGATTGAATGTTTGCTCCCCACACCCCATTCATTTGTTGAGATGGTAACACCAAGATGATGGTATTAGGAGGTGTAGGACCTTTGGGAGGTGATTCGAGGATGAGGCTGGAGCTTTCCTGATTGGGATTAGTGCCCTTATAAAAGAGACCTCGGGGAGCTAGCTCATCCCATCTTTTAGCTGCGGTTACGGTGAGAAGACAACCATCAGTGAGGAAATGGGCCATCACCAGGTACCAGGTTAGCTAGTGATTTGTTCTTTGCCTTCTCATCTTCCAGAACTGTGAGGAATAAATGTTTCTGGTTTTTAAGCCACCCAGTTGATGATATTTTTGTTATAGCAGCCTGAACAAACTAAGGCAACATCCATGTGTAAGTTTTTGAATGGACATAAATTTTCACCACCGCTGGGTAAACACCAAGGGGTGTGATTGCTGGATTGTCTGGTAAGAGTATGTTTCGTTTTGTGAGAAACTGCCAAACTGCCTTCCAAAGTGGCCGTACTATATTCTTTCCCCACTAGCAACGAATGAGAATTCCTGTTGCCAGTACTTGGTGTTGTCAGTGTTCCAGATTTTGGCCATTTTAACGGGTGTGCAGTGGTGTCTCATGATTTTAATTTGCATTTCTCTATGACATACGGAGCACCTTTCCATGTGCTTACTTGCCAGCTGTATGTGTTCTTTCATAAGGCCTCTCTTAAAGCCTTTGGCTCATTTTTAAATCGGGTGGTTTGTTTTCTTATTGTCAGATTTTAAGACTTGTTTCTATATTTTAGATAACTACCTTTATCAGGTATGTCTTTTGCAAACATTTTCTCTCAGTCTGTGGCTTCTCTTATCTTTCTCTTGACATTGTCTTCTGCACAGCAGAAAATTTTAATTGTGATGATCATTTGCCTTAAAGTTCCTTATTCTAGATGTGCCTCCTGAATTTAGTATACAGGCAGATTTTTAAAAACATTTAAATTCAGATTCTTGGTCTATTAACTGGGTATTTCTTGTTTGCATTTATTGCGATTATAGGCCTACTTTTATTTATTTCTACCTTACAATTTTGTATATTATTGATTATTAGATCCTTTTATACAGTCTGTTCAAAACTTGTATTTTTGGTCAGATGCTTAAAAATTCATTTTTTTTCTTTTAGTAACTTGGGAGATGCAAATTTTTTATTTCTATTTTTTTTAGTGGTTTCTTTTCAATGCTTATCTTGATACTTAAAGGTCAAAGTCCACCATTAATTAACATCCATGTCCTTTTTCCAAACAAAGCAAATGCTTTAGAATTCTTTAATCTCCAAGACACTTATTTTACGTTACCTTGTTGTTTGTATCTTAGAAATGTACTATTTTTGGGGCGCCTGGGTGGCACAGTCGGTTAAGCGTCCGACTTCAGCCAGGTCACGATCTCGCGGTCCGGGAGTTCGAGCCCCGCATCAGGCTCTGGGCTGATGGCTCAGAGCCTGGAGCCTGTTTCCGATTCTGTGTCTCCCTCTCTCTCTGCCCCTCCCCCGTTCATGCTCTGTCTCTCTCTGTCCCAAAAATAAATAAACGTTGAAAAAAAATTTAAAAAAAAAAAGAAAGAAATGTACTATTTTTGTTTTTTGTATGAAATATTTCTTTAAGCCTATTCTGCTTATTTTACTTTGGTTCCTTGTTCACTCACTATTGGTTTTTGCATGTTACACCTTTAATTTCTTATATTAAAAAAAATTAATGTTTATTTATTTTTGAGAGAGAAAGAGAGAGAGAGAGAGAGAGAGAGAGAGAGAGAGAGATTGAGAGAGAGATTGAGAGAGAGATTGAGAGAGACGGAACATGAGTGGAGGAGGGAAGGAGAGAGAGGGAGACACAGAATCCAAAGCAGGCTCCAGGCTCTGAGCTGTCAGCCCAGAGCCCAATGCAAGGCTTGAACTCACAAGCCACAGGTTCATGACCTGAGCTGAAGTCGGATGCTCAACCAACTAAGCCACGCAGGCGCCCCCTTTAATTTCTTATTCTTGAAAGAAATTAGTAGTTCCCTTTGCAGTATTCTCTAAATAGTAAACCCTCAGCCCCTTCTAGCAACACCCCCCCCCCCATCTTTATTTGGCCTTTGCTCTTGAGTATACATTGGCTATGTTAAAGTTTATGTTGACCTTTTATTTCTCACAGAATTTGAAGATATTAGTCTCTTACTTTCCGGCTTCTTTTCTTGCTGTTGGAGAGATTCATTTTTACATTGATTGTCATTCTCTTGCATGTCATCTGTCTTTTTTATTTGGTTACTTTTAAATCTTCTTTTTGACTCTGATGTTATGCAGTTTCACATGACTTGGGTAGGCATGGCTTTATTTATTCTTTTATGATATGTTTTGCAAATATGATGATTCATTTCATTTAGCAATTACAGAAGAATTCTAGCTGTTATGTCTGTAACTATTTATTTTCCTCTATTCTCTTTATTCTTTTTTCTTGGAACTTGTTAGAAATATGACCTATTTGTTTTGCCCTCTAAGTATTTTCATAATGTTATTTTTTACCAGTTCTCCTTTCTGCAGTCCAGTTAATGGTTTAATTTTCCCCTGAGGTTTTAATTTAAATTCATTCATTTCTAGAAATACAATTTTTTTTTCAAATCTGACTATTGTTGTTTTTTTTTTTAATTTTTTTTTAACGTTTATTTTTGAGACAGAGACAGAGCATGAATGGGGGAGGGTCAGAGAGAGGGAGACACAGAATCTGAAACAGGCTCCAGGCTCTGAGCTGTCAGCACAGAGCCCGACGTGGGGCTCGAACTCACGGACCTCGAGATCATGACCTGAGCCAAAGTCGGCCACTTAACCGACTGAGCCACCCAGGCGCCCCATCAAATCTGACTATTGTTTTAATAGTGATTTATTTTAACACTGTGGAGTTTTTGATTACTTCTTTTACACCAGTATTTTAGATATACCTTTTTTTTCTTTTAAGGTGTAATTATTTTTGTTTAATTTTTTAATGTCTATTTTTGAGAGAGAGACAGACAGACAGACTGTGAGCAGGGGAGGGGCCGAGAGAGAAGGAGACACAGAATCCGAAGCAGGTTCCAGGGTCTGAGCTGTCAGCACAGAGCCTGATGTGGGGCTCGAACCCACGGACCTTGAGACATGACCTGAGCTGAAGTCAGACACTTAACCAACTGAGCCACCCAGGCGCCCCTAGATAATACTTTTTAAAAGATACTTATTTTTAGTCTTTATCTACTACTTTTTAATCAGTTTCCTCAACTGTGAAAGAAGATCGTTGTACCCAATTGTTGAGTTACCGTGGGCATTAAATGAATGAGTACATGACATGTCCTTAGAATAGAGTGCGTGACACAGAGTAATTCCTCAATAAATA
Source organism: Prionailurus bengalensis (assembly GCF_016509475.1). NCBI lineage: Eukaryota > Metazoa > Chordata > Mammalia > Carnivora > Felidae > Prionailurus > Prionailurus bengalensis. The sequence continues at coordinate 50,914,255 of NC_057353.1, forward strand.
TTGGCTTATCTTAGGGGACTTCATCTGTGGAAATCCTGGATGGGTTTAGGAACACATCTTTCCAGAACAGGTTTTATATTTGCTTTTGTCAGCTGCCCTAAGGATACTACCAGCTTGCCTATTTTTGGTCCCAATTTACCAGAGGTAGTTGGGGTTCCTAAGATGAGATAGTATAAATTCTAGCCCTCAACCCTGATGAACCATTGCTAATACACTCCCAGGAATATATGTATTTTACTACCTAAAGCCCAGGTCAGGATAAACAAATTTCCCTAGAAACTATATAAATTGGTAAATGTAGCCTATAGAAGGGCCTGGCTGCATGAAATGGCCTCAGTTCCAACTCCCCTCATCATGTGGGCCTACAGCATTAATTGTTAACTGCATGTGGCCACAAATGCCCTGGGTAATGGAGCACAGAGTCCAGCAACCTGCCTACAGGCTGTGGTGGCTTCAGTCCAGAGGTGACTGCCTTTCGTTGTTGTTGTTTTTGTTTTTGAGAATGGGAGTAAACAAAATCAGATGTGCATTTTAGAAAGATCACCATTATAGCCCCCTTGTGATGGAGTATAGGCCTAGATGACGGAAGGGAGGAAACAAAAGCGATAGTCTGGTAAAAAATGGTGAGACCTTGAAACAAGTTAGAAGCAGAGACTGAGGAGATGGGGGAGCAAGTAGAGACTGTAAGAGAAGCCTCAGGGCTTTGTTAATGATTTTGAGCGCAGTGGCAACAGATAAGAATATTGAGTAAGAAAATGTGGAATACCCAGTGAAAAGTACCCTGTAGGACTCTGATACTTAAGGAAGGATCAGGATAAGAGGATCCAGCCAAAGAGACTGAGAAGAGACAGTCAGAATGACAGGAGGAAAAAGCAGGAGGGGACGTGATTTAAGCTTCTTTTCATAAAAATTTAAGGCATTACTGGTGAATTATGACTTCTGCTGACCATCTATTTGACTAAATGTGGCCTGATTTAGATACTGGAGCAAGTTCAATAACACAGAGATCCATCACCTGAGCTTGGGATGATTCACATGAAAAGCTGGCCAGGAATGAGAAAATGGAGGCATCTTTTTAAAAGCTTTTCAGAAATGGATCTCTCTGATTGTCGTTTTCCTTCTGCCTGACTCATAATCCTACTTTCAGAATTGAGAAGGCGATAATCTCCTGAGAAGTCACTTGAACCTTCGGGAATGGGCTCTGCTACCCAGTAAGCACCTTACTGATGTCTAGTCCTAATATTTTAGTGTTGCTACTTGACATATAGTGTGTAACTTTTATGAATATATGTATTTTAAATGACTGATCTTTGAACTTAACTTGTGAAATGTTCTGAAAAGAAGTTGCCGTGTGTGTGTGTGTGTACGTGTATGTGTGTGTGTGTGTGTGTGTGTGTGTGTGTGTGTGTGTGTACGTGTGTGTTTTAATTGATCTGGCTCATTAAAGAGTCCAGGCTTCTTTTTTTTTCTTCCAGAACTTGAGAGGGTGGAAATGTTTTTGTTCTTGGAAAACTGTTCCTAATAACCATTCTTAATAGCTCTTTTTCCAAGACATTTGGTTCTATTTTCAGAAGGAGAGGAATGTCATAGCCTGTTTGAGCTGCTATAACAAAATGCCACAGACTAGGTGACTTACAAACAACAGAAATTTATTGCTCCCTGTTCTCGAGGCTACAAGTTCAAGCTCAGAGTGGCAGCATGGTGAGGTGAGGGCCCTCTTCTGGGTCACAGACCTGCATGGTGAAATGGGCTACAGAGCTCTATGGGATCTCTTTTATAAGAGCATAATCCCATTCATGAGGACTCCACCCTCATTACCTAATCACCTCCTAACAGCCCCACTTACTAACACTTAATATCACCTTTGGAGGTTAGAATTTCAACATGAATTTTGGGGAGATAACAACTTTTAAACCATAGCAAGGAAGGGATGTTAGTTTTTGAGCCCAAGTGAGGATCCTTTACTAGCAACTCTAAACTGCACAGAAAAAAAAAACCATTCATTTATTGAAATTTGCATCCTGTAAGGAATATTTAAATTGAATTAAGTGGATGCATATCAATGTAGAAAAGTTTCGGTCTCAGGCTGCTGACGTAAGACAAAGCTCACAAAAGACTGATGTAAACAACAAGATGACAGTTCATTTATTTGCAATGTCTGTGAGAGGGACCAAAGATTCATGTTTGACTTTCCATTTTGTTTCCTCTCTGTTAGAAAGCTAGGTGGGGCTGGGGCGCCTGGGTGGCGCAGTCGGTTAAGCATCTGACTTCAGCCAGGTCACGATCTTGCGGTCCGTGAGTTCGAGCCCCGCGTCAGGCTCTGGGCTGATGGCTCGGAGCCTGGAGCCTGTTTCCGATTCTGTGTCTCCCTCTCTCTCTGCCCCTCCCCCGTTCATGCTCTGTCTCTCTCTGTCCCAAAAATAAATAAACGTTGAAAAAAAATAATTAAAAAAAAAAAAAAGAAAGCTAGGTGGGAAACCAGATTATACGAAGAACGTGTAGCAAGGTGGTGATCAAACTTAGTGATTGAGTTACACAAGGCTAATATTTAGTTGTACTAGCTTTTGAGGGTCTTTGTCTATTCATAATTAGTATATATGTGCAAGTCGGATGAAGTGCTCATGATGGCTTGTCAAGTACCTCTCCTCTTGTTTTTTTGTTTGTTTCTGTAGCTGATTAAATCACTTTCTAAAAGATTTTTTAATTTATATGTAATACGTTATATGGTACATTTAAATGTTCATTTATATACATTGTCTTAGACACTAAAATACCAGTTACATGATGCTCTAGAAGGGAGATTAGGAAATGTTTTCTGTATGAGGGTAGATAATAAATATAAATTCTGCCACTGTTGTGCGATAGCAGCCATAGGCCATTTGTAAGTGAATGGGCAGGACTGTACCCAATAAAACTTTATTTATCAAAGCAGATAGTGGGACGGATTTTACTAACAACCTCCGTTCTAGGACAGTGTCTGGCATATAGGAATTAAAAAACAAAACAAAACCCATAATGGAATGAATGAATCAAAATATTGTTACCAGATCCATCATCATCATCGACTACATGTGTCCAGGAATTATCAAGTATGTGGCTCTGTGCTAAGTGATCCATGAGCACTTTCTCATTCAATTTATTTGTCAGTCCTACAAAGTCTATCAGTTTTGGCTGCATGTGAACAAAATCCCCAAACAGCATGGCTTATATAGGAAAGGATTTTATCTTCTTAAATGTATATGGAGTTTAGTGTAAGCAATCAATCCAGTTTGTGGACAGCTGTAGAATTATAAGGCATCTGGGTTCATTCTGTTTTGTTATTCTCCCATCTTCATCTGTGCATTTCCATCTCGAGGGCAAAATAGCTGCTCATACCCAGTCATCACCACATATGATTTCAGCCATAAGAAATAAAAACAAATGAAAGAAAGAAAGAAAGAAAGAAAGAAAGAAAGAAAGAAAGAAAGAAAGAAAGAAAAAGAAAGGGAGGAAGGGAGAGAGAGAAGAGGACGAGGGAGGGGAAGGAAGGGAGGGATGAAGGAGTGTAGTTTTTCCTTTCTCTTTGTAGAGGCCTTCTGAAATTGTACATACCTTTTCTGCTTCATATTTTTTGCCAGAACTTCACATAGCCACACTTCCCTGCAGAAGAGGTTGGGTAATGTTGCATTTATTTCAGGTAACCACATGTCCAATTTAAAAGCAGAGATAGCAATAATAGGGAGATGGGTTGGGTCAACTAATGTGAGTTAATGGATAGTTTCTGCCACAGTTGGAACATCATTATTCCCATTTTTCAGGGAAGGAAGCATAGGCTTAGGGAGGTTAAGTAACTTGCCCAAGATAGAGGATTAGAGGAGCACAGATTCTGGGTAAACAAGCCAGGTCTTTAGAAACTTTGAGTCTTCCTGTGTTGGAAGCCATTTTCTGTCTTAAGGGAGACTTGACCTTATCTGGTCCATTATGGGTTGTTGTTTTAAACTCTACTCTCCATTGGAAACATCAATCCCTTCCTTTTCAAGTGTTTTAATACCACTTTAATGTCACCTTGATATGCATAGTGATACCTATAATACACATAAGTTACCTGAATGGAAACATCTGGTTTTGATGCAATTTACCCACTGAGACTTAGCCCCATGGTATGTTTCTAAAGGGCACTTTACAAGAAGGCCACAGCAGACAGAGGGGGGACAGGTCGATGGTGCCCAAATCATGATTATCGTGCCTCGGGGCCTCAGTACCAACTGTGTCACAGCATGTTCATATTTGCAGTAAATCATTTAGCTAAAAATTGTGTGGTGAATATTCTCTGTTTAGAAGAAATTACCTGAATAATGGGGTAATAAGATCATGTAACTGTTATTATGATACGAAAATTGTGTATTTCAAGAGATGCCTGTCCACTCTTATCTAAAAGCATCAGAAATTCAAATCGCTCTTTCAGATTTTTATACTTAGTTTTCAGCATAAACTAAGAACCTGAAGATTTTTGAAAGGAGGCTAACAACCATTGCCTCATCTGGTTGCTGGGTAGCTCTTAAAGGGAGAATATTAAAGAAAATGACCTTTCAGGTTGTTCAAAACTTTGTTACATTTTTATTTTTTTAAAGTTTGGATGCATTTTTACTTTTACTGAAATGGTATTATCACTTATAGATGAGTTTCTGGCAAAAGCTTAACATTTTATGTTAAAAATGCTCTATGGAGTTGTTTCTACGTGAACATCAATAGAGAACCACTAAAAATGTGCAGTGCAAAATAATAGTTCCTTCCCTTGTGAGAGCAGCAGTCAGACAGGACTCAGCTATCTTCACCTGAAACTTCAGAGCTGCAACCATGTTTACAATGCATTTTGCACATGTAGGTCCTTGGTTGTCAATATGCAATTTAAATAAGTGATATCAACCTTGTTTCTGAAAACAGAATCCAGTTTTTGTTGTAGCATTTCCTTTTAATATTTCTAAACTAATGAGCGATTTCAAAGCAGGAAGGCTTTCTTACTTATGTTAGATCCTAGGGAGTGAATACAGAGCCACGCCTATGGACATGAGTAAATAGTATTTGTTTGAGTAAATGAAATGAAAAAGAAAAAAAAATGTATTTAGTGTTAAGGTAATGTGTATAAAACATTTACTTTTCTTAAGATTCTTCACTAAAAGCACATACATAGGTGACTAAAAATTCGGATTTAAAAATGCAGTGTTTTTTATATTTACCCAAAATCTTAGTATTGCAATAAATTGATATATCAAAAAGGGTAACTTACTTATATCAAGTATGTATAAATCCTAAGATGACTGTTCTTGATATTATGCAAATGCCTTGTGTCTTTCGACATATTTATTTTTTTATTGCTCTGTCATCAACCAGAATGATGCTCTTTTATTTTGGGCTGGCATGTATGTTTAACTGGAGGTTGCCTGCATGTTGAAATTCTGAGGACTATTTTCACCAAAGCACTGTTTCATTGTGATTAAGCCGCCTTGTATTTTATTCTTGCTCAAGGAGTATCCTGCCCTCAGTCCTGTTTCCTTTCACCTCTTGGTCAAAGAACTGCATCATTTCATAGTGAGAAGAGTACATTAAAAAGCACAATAATAATAATAATAATAAATGTTAATCAAAAAACTGCATGTGTCTTTCTGATTGTGCCAGTGTTGTGGTATTCAATTATGCAATTTTCATTGGCATATTAATCATCTTTTCAACAAACAAGCCAGCGTTAATTAAAGCAAACCATGGATAAAGACATGTTGCCGGATCATCATTCCGTTTATCACAGTGCACAGGCTGGCCGTTAAGTAAATTCCGGACTGTGAGATGAATTTCAATGTTGGCTTCATCTTTTTTGTTGTTGTTGTTGGAGTTTGAATGCAACTCATCTAACAATAATAACAAACTTCAGACTTCACAAGAGAAAGATGAATTTGTTTGTAATTAATGGCAGAGAAAGAAAGATAGAATAGCTGCATGCTTCATATGTAGAATTAGGCTATTTACAACCAAATAATTTTTGAAGATTTCCATTTTTTCCTTTAACTCCAAGTACCAGAAGGACAGGGTTGAATAGCAAATTTGTTTTCTTCTATCTACCTTGCAAAAAAATATTCTTTGGCAGAGAGTGAGTTAGTGTTTGTAGTTTATGTGCAAAAATCAGTATTTTCATAAAAAGAATATTTCATGATGGGTAATATTTAAACATCCTGAATTTAAATCCTTGAGTTTTAATTACAATAAAATATTTGTTGGAAATGCAAGACAAGCCATCACACTTTTTGTTTTCCGTTGCTCAACTATAGTGTTCTTCACCTCTTATTATTTTAGACTTGTTTTCGGTCCTCCTTTTTAATTTTTCTAGTAGCTCTAGTCTTTCAAAGCCTACCTATACCAATAATAATCATTATGGAAGGGATAAATCAATTTAGCAAATTATGTTGCAACCAAGAAAACCCAATATGTTTGCTATTCTGTTATATACTTGTAAGCTCCACATTAGACAATAATTTTAATGAACCTTAAAAGACTAATCTCCACAAATGCATGCATTGTTTGTGCTTTTTAAAAATAATAAAATTTCTACATGCTAATTAGCTGTATATCTTACATATGTTTCTCCATCCTTAAGCATTGTGACACTTTGTACTGAAACTCCACTACAGGTCATTGCTACCTGAATCCCAGATTACCTCTAATCCTATGAAAACTAGTATTACTTTCTCTCAAATATGTGAAACTGGAAAAATATTACTTCATACAAAATAATATTTAAACATTTATTTCATTTTTTAAAGGTTTTTCTTCTCTTTTTCTTTCCTTTTTTTCCTTTCTGATTTCAAATTTTTATTTAAATTCTAATTAGTTAACATATATGGTAAAGTTGGTTTCATATGTAGAATTCAGTGATTCATCACTTTATTTCACTTTCAATTAATAATAATAATATTATATATATATTGGAAAAATTATGTGTGAGGGAAAATGACAGAGTATCTGTAAAATACAACAAAAGTAAGAAATCTTTCATTACCACCAAAGTAAAGAAATATTGTGTGATTTTATTATTTGTTTATAGCTCTCTTCAGCTCATGGCGGTAATTGTATTTTTTTAAATGTTTATTTTTGAGAGAGAGAGAGAGCCATGGAGGAGCAGAGAGGGGGAGACAGAGGATCCAAAGTAGGCTCCCACTGACAACAGTGAGCCCAATGCAGGACTCGAAATCACTAACCATGAGTTCATGACCTGAGTCGAAATCAAGAATTGGACACTTAACCAACTGAGCCACCCCGGCACCCCAGTAACTGTATTTTTTATGTTCATTTATATTAAGGGAAAGACAGAGTACAAGCGTGGAGGGGCTGAAAGAGGGGGACACAGAATCCAAAGCAGGCTCCAGGCTCTGAGCTGTCAGTGCAGAGCCTGATGTGGGGGTTGAACCTACGAACCGTGAGATCATGACCTGAGCCAAAGTTGGATGCTTAACCAACTGAGCCACTCAGGTGCCCCTGTATTTTTTAAATAGAGTTGTTGAGAAAAGTAGCAAGTTAACAGCACAAATAAAATTCCTGGCATATGATAAGCCATCATTAAATGATGTTGATTAGTAATGATTGTAATTAGGTGAGAAACTTCTGTTCTGAAATTAATATGAATAAATATAATTGAGAATTTTTATAGATTTTATAATTTTCAGATACAACCTATATTCATGATACCACAAAATATAATATAGCATACACGTATAGAGTAATCAGTGGCCTACATTTGCAACTGTTGTGATCTCAGTGGAGTACTTCCTAATTTTATATAGTACTCTGTACATTTTTAAGTTGACTCAGTTTTCTTAGACTCTGAGTTGGCTTAAGATGTCGATCATTTACGTTTTGGGGAACATAATTTCTAAAGAAGTGATATGGTAGGAGTTTAAGGTGTTTAAATATATCTTGCTTTGAAAATGCTATAAATCTATTTTCTCTTAATGACTTCCATTGCAAATTAAAAGTTGCTTCTTACATAATATAGGTTGGTCCTAAGACTTCTAGTTAGCAGTTTGGCCTCAGATAAGGCTTGGAGCTTCTTTTTATTTCTTTTTATTATTTTTTTAATAACTTATGTATGTATGTATGTATTTTTAAAGAGAGAGAGCACGCAAGCAAGGGAGGGGCAGAGATGGGGAGAGAGAGAGAGAGAGAGAGAGAGAGAGAGAGAGAGAGAGAGAGAATCCCAGCAGGCTCTGCACTGGTCAGCGCAGAGGCCAATGCGGGGTTCCAGCTCATGAACCATGACCTCATGACCTGAGCCAAAACCAAGAGTTGGATGCTTAACCTACTGAGCCACACAGGTGCCCTGAGGTTCTGTGCTTCTTACCTTCTCAGCACCCCAAAATTTAATATAGTAGCTGCTTTGTGTGCAAAGAAAGTCCTGTGCTTCTTGGAGATACTGATCTCTCCTAGAAATTCTGGCAGTGAGATATGGAAGGGATCAGAAATTTCAGAAAAGTAAGTGCTTATAAATGACCATTAGTTTTAGATTAAACCTTGGGAAAAGAAGATGCTGAAATCCCTGTTCTTTTACTCTTTAAGCCTTGAGATTTGGAGGCTTGAGATTTTCTCACCTCGTGCCACATAGCATGCACTGTTGAGTCTTATGAGAAGTACTTCTTTTGTTCCACCCATGATGTTACCTGATGATGTCATGCCAAGGTGGTAACAGACGTACAAATTGTAGATGTACTTAGCCCATTCTCCCACGTTGGCCTCAGTTCTGCTTGGCAGTGTTAGCTACTCTGGGCCCAAAGCGATATTCCAGACCATCACCGTTTACTGCAAGCCCTTAACAAGATTGTCTCCAATAGATAGATCTTTCAGTGGACAGACAAGCAGTTAATCTGTCCTCTGATTTATATCTTACATTGCTTCTAACTATAGTCCTTTGCCTCTCTTTTTCTTTATACCCTCTTTATAGAGGGTCCTCTATAGAAACCCTTCTAGAAATTATCTCCCCACTTTTTTCTGTATTTTCTCCTATTTATACCTTTGGTACAGTAACAGACTTCTCAAATTTATGAATTATCTTACCCACTAAATCCAAGGGCCACTTATTACTTAATTTATCAGACCTTCAAAATAGCTATATCCTTCTTATAACTATCTCCATACAGTTCTAGTTGTCTTTCTCCTTCTCATCCACTTGAGACCCTTTATTACTGGTGTTCTCTAAGATTCTCTCTCTTCTCAGCCCTGGCTTCTATTGACCCTTTGCATGGTTTTTGTGATCTCACCCATATCTAGGGCATCACTAGGTCAGTAACGTCCAAATCTGTATCTCTAACCCATATCCCACCTCTAAGGTGCTCCTGAAAAAATAGCCTCCAATCATCCCAGTCAGACTCAACATATCTAAGAGTGAGCTTTGCAGCTTCCCTTTCAAATCAGCTACTCTGTTTGTGCTACACTTTTCAGTGAAAATATCTATCCATTTCCAAAGCATAAGCACATGGTATCATCCTTTACTCCTAGAAATCCCCGTTCCAACTACTGATCCCCATTCAAATTCTGCAGAGGTTTTTTCGTTCTTCTCTTGACTGTATCTCTGTCCCTGGTGCTTTGGCTTTCACATAAGAGCTGTTATCATCTCTCCCTTTGAATTTATTATGTAGGACTATTGTCGTGCCCCATACTTCTAGGGCTTTCCATATGCCCTCCTCCTAGAATGTCCTCTCTCTCCTTCTAAACATGTGGGTCTTCATATTGCCCCTTCAATGAGATGTCGAGGTCACTGGTTTCCAAAATCTAGTCTCTGGGTTAACAGTGACAGCATCACCTGAAATTTATTGGAAGTGCAAATTCTTGAGTCCCACCACAGACCTACTGAATCAGAACTCATGAGGGTAGGGCCACACTGTCTATGCCTTTAATAAACCATCCAGGGAATTCAGATGCATGTCGAAGTTTGGGAACCATTGGCCTTGGCCAGGAGTTAGTCAACTTTTTCTGCTCGGATTCATACAGCGTGTATTTTAGGCTTTGAGGACCAAGAAGCAAAATAAAAGTATTATGTGGGTACTTCTATAACAAGGGGAAAAAAGTCCACAAAACTTTTATTGATGAAATGCAAAATTTTATTTATGACACAGAACTTTGAATTTTATATGGTATCCACATGTCATGAATGTCATGAAATATTGTCTTTTACTATTTAAAACCATTTAAAAATGTATAAACCGTTCTTAGTTCAAGCTGTATTCCTTGTGTGCAGTGACTATATCTTACGAAGTTATATATTATTAGCAGAAGATACACAGCCTGACTCAGTAGCCTTTTGCTCGGTAGATAAAGGAAAAAAAGCATACACTGGAAAGCAGAGAATGCCATATTTTTATAAATCTTACACCAATTTATTTCATAAGTTTCCTAATTTTATAATGTTTTCTTTTGTTTATAGAAAGTCATTTATTGCTTACTTATTTTTAGTTTATAAATATCCATATGATTGAATTCATCCATTTCTTCTCCTTTTTTTAAAGTTTATTTTGAGAGAGAGAGCACACACATGCAAGAGCACACACTCGAGCGAGGGAGGACAGAGAGGGTGGGGAGAGAGAATCCCAAGCAGGCTGTCATCAGCAGGGAGGCTGGAGCTCATGAACCATGAGATCATGACCTGAGCTGAAACCAAGAGTTAGAAGCTCAACCAATTGAGCCACCCAGGCACCCATCTTCTGCTCCTTTTAAGAACATTTCTGGAGGCACCTGAGTGGCTTAGTCGGTTAATCATTTGACTTTAGCTCAGGTCGTGATCTTATGGTTTGTGAGTTTGAGCCCCGTGTTGGGCTGTGTGCTGTCAGTTCACAGCCTGGAGCCTGCTTTGGATTGTGTGTCTCCCTATCTCTCTGCCCTTCCCCCACTAATGCTCTGTCTCTGTCTCTCTCTTAAAAATGAATGAATGTTAAAAAAATAAAAAATAGGGGCGCCTGGGTGGCGCAGTCGGTTAAGCGTCCGACTTCAGCCAGGTCACGATCTCGCGGTCCCTGAGTTCGAGCCCCGCGTCAGGCTCTGGGCTGATGGCTCAGAGCCTGGAGCCTGTTTCCGATTCTGTGTCTCCCTCTCTCTCTGCCCCTCCCCCGTTCATGCTCTGTCTCTCTCTGTCCCAAAAATAAATAAAAAACGTTGAAAAGAAAAAAAAATAAATAAAATAAAATAAATAAAAAAAGAACACCTCTGTTTCCACTCATCCTATAGGCTGCACCAGTTGCAAGATAGGGAGATTTTATTCTGGGTGCTGTGTCTTCAGTTAATATTTCATGGTTTTGTTGCTGGGGAAGAAGAGGAAATGGATACCGAGTCCCTGCCATGCGTGGGGTCTTTACTTAAGGTTGTTGTTACTCCTAAAAAACTTCTGCCACCAGTTATATAATTCCGCTGAATCTGTTAGTCACAGCTCATTTGTTTTGATCACACCACTGTGTTTGTTTACCTTTTTATTTTGAAATAATTTTAGGCTTACAGAAAAGTAGCAAGAACAGTACAGAGAGTTCCTATACACACATGATCCAGCTTTCTGTAATGTTACCATCTAACACAACCATATTAGGATTAACAAAAGCAAGAAATGAACATTGATACAATGCTATTGGCTAAACTACAGACTTTTTTGAGATTTCAAAGGTTTGGGTTTTTTTGGGGTTTTTTTCCCCAACTGATGCCCTTTTCTTGTTCCAAGACCTGAGCCACAATTCCACCCTGCATGTGCATTTCATACCTCCTTACTCCGATCTGTGGTAGTTTCTCAGTCTTTCCTTGTCTCTCCTGACACTTTGCAGAGTGGTTTTCATTCCTGCAGAATGTCTCTCAGTTTAGGTTTGGCTAATGTTTTCTCATGATTAGATTGAGGTGATGCATTTTTGGCACGAATACCAGGAAAGTGATATTGTGCCTTTCTCAGGGTATCATGTCAGGCCGCACATGGTGTTGATATGTCTTATGGTTGGTGATGTTGAACTTGATTCCTTGGCTAAGGTGATACCTGCAGGCCAAGCATTGTATTTAAGGTGATTCCACATTATTTGAAATTCCTCTTATAGCATTTTGATATCAAACCTAGTAATTCTGAGTAACATGACATGTAATGAAGTATGATGTCAGCAGTTAGCAAAGGGATTTTTTGGATACAAATAAAATTTTTAAAAGGCTAAATATGAATTTGGTATCCTTGAACTATTGTTTTAGACATGTAGTACTGAAAAAAATTGAAGTCTTGCTAATACTTTCAAGGCACAGCATGATTCAAGTTGGACTAGCTTCCTCTCCATACTGAAAATAATAAGTGTGTACTCCACGTTGCTCTTTTTAGTTCAAAATTGTGCTACACCTCGTATCTCTTTTAGGTAGCTTGAGTGAAGGAAGGAAGAAAGTTACAACAGCAGAAGGTTAGTAATTGATAGAGTTTTGTTAGAATGAATAAGGCCATGGCTAGGAAATTCACTGCAAACTCTGAGTCTCCATTTCACTATTACATATTAGAATACTGAAAGAATAACAAAGATACTTTCAACTTGAAGGTAAGTTAAATAATAATTAAAAATTATCTTTATGTATCCACATATATCATATATATGTAGTAGAATGTATGTATGTATAATAATCTTGATAATGAAGTTGGTTGTATGTAAAAAGAGTTTTCCATAGAAATTCCATTTGATTTTCTTTTTATTAGTTTCTTCACTACATATTTATTGACCACCTACATGTAGCCAGTGTGGTCCTAGGTGATCCTATTTCCTCTAACACAGGCAGAAAAGAATTCCTGGAAAAGAATTAGGAACATCGTATACCATAATATACTTTGCACAGTTTCCAATTTAGTGATTAGTATTTTGTTATTTATTACAAAAATATAAATAAATAGCTGTCTTTTCTCTAAGCCTCTGCCTTTTCATTTTTATGTGCCAGGCATCTGCTCTTAATACAGTTAAATCCCTGGAAGAAGGAGTAAGAGTTAGCAGCAGGGAGATGTGGAGGGAAGAACATATGCAAAGGTATGATGTTAAGAGAAAGCATATAAACAATGGATGGGAGAGTGGGCAATGGAAGCTGGCAAAATGGACAGGGAAATGAGTAAAAAGTGCCTTGCATGCCATGCAAGCAAATTTAGACTTGATCTACAAATGATGGGGATGGGAGGCCATTGAGGCCAGCCCACTAATATCTAAATAACTCAGAGAGAGTGTAGTGAATTTCAGTAATAAGAGTGCAACCCATTTTCTAGAATCTTGCAGGCACTGGGCCATGCAAGTCAGTAATAAGATTGGAAGTGTGGATTAGAAAGTGTAGGAAGAGAGATGCTTCTTGGTTATCTGAGGACATAGTCATCTCCAGGAACAATGGACGATAGGCATAGTTTGCCTTGGAACACTCTGTCTCCTCTGCCTTTTCCCCTTTTCTCCCTGCTGGTGTTCTCCACCCTTAGCCCTTCTCCTGCCCCCAAGGCCTGGCTGCTACACAGATACCACCTACTTTCTTTTCTATCACAATTCAGAGAATGTTGTGATAGGATCTCTGCTAGAGACCAGGAAGAAAAAATGGAAAAGGTGGAATGACTAAAGTCACACTCCGAGACTTTGTTTACTTGTATAAGGAGAACATTTGTAAACCAAACTGATGACATAGTTGGTAGAGTTTCGAGCAGCGATTGTCATAAATTGGAATAAAATATATCTGAAAGTGAGAAAGGAAATTCTAAGGATTCCATAGAAAGACAAGATGCCAAGGTCAGATACCCCAGCTGTCTCTGCTTTCCATTTTCCTTTCTTCGTTCCTCTTGCTCTTTTTTGTATCCCACAGATGATCTGCAAGCTTAACCTTTATTCTGTAATACTCAATTTTAACCCCTTCCACCCTGTATCGATTGCTGTATTTCCAGTCAAAATTAGTTGGCTCAGAGGGATCCTGGAGTTTTCACAAATGGCAGCTTGAAGAGCAGAAAGAAGGAACTTTTTGTGGGGAAACAGATGAGGATGGGGGGAAGTTTGCAGTAGGTGGCGATTAGAAATGTAGTTTGCAATTGCAAGATTAGAATCAGGGCTTCATCAGAGTGACTAGGAAGCAGTTCTCACATGGAAATTTTATAAGTTGGACAAAAAATGCAATTATTTGCAATTCCAAGTCACCAAACAGTCTTGGATATATTTTGTGTTGCATTTTGGTTATAACTGTTGTCTCCATAATAAATTTAATTATTTATCCAAGACCTTTCAATTCCAAATTTTAATTTTCATGAACTGTGTTCTGTACATCATTGAATAAATATTCAAAACTTTTGTTATACTGTGAGCTTATGCTTGTGATAATTTAATAATTTCTCCCTTATAGTACCCTTTATGATCCAATAAGTTGCATATGATTTAGCATGCCAGAATAGCATGCTGTGTGTCAGCATGAGAAGAATAAAAGAATATTTAGAAATTATTGATAGAATACTTTTTAAAAACATAAGATAAGGAAGTATCCTGCTCAAATTTGAGAATAAACACAGATTGGTTGAATATCAGTATAAACCAAACACTTAGGAAATATTTCTAAATAAAGTAAGTGTATGGCATTTTTATATTTACAAGTAAATGAGGTGTCATTTCTGGCCTGAATCCACATCGTATATATTTTATAATTTTTTTCAAGAACAATAACATTTCTGATGGGTGAAGAATTTTGACAGCTATTAAAATGAACAACCCTATTGATTTTTTTCCCTGAATATAATAAAAAGAAAGAGATAAGTCTTGGTTTTAGGAAGGGAATGATATATGGGTTATTGGCTAAATATGTTATACTACAAACAAATTTAATTTTACAGTATTTAAGAAAGTATAATCACAAAAACATTCTGTCTAAACATAAACCCGTGGCTGCTTTTTAATAATTTCTGCCTTACAAAATCCCACTGAGGTATTTGCATCACTAAAAGAATACTTACTATGTATGTGTGCTTAGGTTAAGATATTCATTGGAATTATACTTTAGAGAATCGTGATACAAATAAAAGCTAAAATAAATATATAGATAAAAAATACGTTTTTAAAACTATGAATGCTGATGATATTGAAAAAATAAGGATTAAAAATTTAATCAAAATTTGTTAAGCATCTATTTACTTCTAAAATTGTTTCCAGAAGAAAAGTTAACAGAAATTTAAGAGAAATTTAATACAAATGGTCAAATCTGAATTTGTAAAGATAGTTGTCACTGTACCAGTTTCCTTAATAGTAGTATCCACCCCTAGAGTGTTCCTATTTCCTTCCAAAATTGTTCTAGCAAGGGCAATTATTTGGTTGTGCAGTTCAAACAATATGAACTTACTTTTCACTAAGCATTGATAATTGAGCTGTAAATTGTCAGCAATAAAACAATTTATATAAAGTTTGTAAAAAAACTAATAGCTTCTTTTACTAAATGATCATATCATCTAAATAATGTTCTCTGTAAAAGGTGGGTTAAAAACATACATAATATTGGGGCAAGATTTAAAGAAATTGAACCACTTAGTACAATATGACACTTAAAAATTGACTCATATAACTAAACAGTCATCATACACACGTACCCCTCTCAAGGCCATCTTTTCCATCTCCCTGAAATATGTTGGAGTTTACTTACATATTTCCTGTGTGTTCTGCTTATTGGCTGAGACGTTTTAGATGTGAGACTTGCAGCTTTATCATTTTTTGGTATGAAAAATTTTGGATTGCTTTAACTCTTCTACCTGCTTTTGTTTTAAATGTAATTTATTTCCTATACTCTAATCTCTTATTTTATTGGCATAAAGTGATGTTTTACTTAGCATCGAGAATGAACAAGTTGTCCTCTCCATCTAATTTGACATAGATTGAGACTAATTTGAATTTGCCACCAGTTCTATTGACTTCCAATGTATCCCTTTTGGGAAAGAATCATCATATTGCTGTTTTTATGTTTGGTGTTTCTTAACTTTAATTCTAGCCACCATCTTCTTTTTTTATATCATAACTTTATTAGCAATAGATTTAATTAAATTCTCTTCAGTTTATAATTTTGCATTTTATCAGCATAAACCATATTGTATAAGGCCTTTCTCCTATATCCTTTTGAAATTTTCAAACATGATAAATAAGTAAACTTAAGAACATTAATTTAATTCAAAATAAGTTAATTTGAATTAATTTAATTTAATTTTAATTCCAGAGAACACTAATATATTCTCTTGTTTTCTGGTGAATCACCATTATTTATGCTATTATGTATCAAAGTTTACTATATATAAAATAAATATGCATTTTTATTTATATTAAGAATGAAAAGGATGATATGAAAAAAAATTAGATGAAAATAGATACCAATGATAAACATACAACAAATTAAATGTTCCAAATAAAGTAAGACAGCTTCTCAACAGAAAGTGAATGATGTATCACAGAAGAATGAGGATGTAAAAAATCTTTTTAAGGCTTTCTTTGAGTAATTAACTGGATTACTTAGGAAAAGTTCAGTTTATAATATGATAGAGTTAATGATGCCCATTTTGAAATCATGCAAAGTGAGATTAGAGGAGAAAATAAATTGTAAATAAAGAAACACAATCAAAATGTGGGAACTGAAGATATATGCTAAAGATATGGAAGGATTGATACTGAAGTCTTATTAATTACTATGTGAGAAAACATTAAAAGGACAGGAAAAAACCCCCACCATTTATGGGAAAAGTAGTGACCATCCTTAAAAAAGAAAAAGAGATAAAAAAGACGATCCTGGTAATTATAGACCAGTCAGCTTAACTTTGATACCCAGGCAGATACTAGAGCAAATCATCAAACAATCAATTTACAATCATCTAGAAGAGCAGAAGTTAGTAGGTAGCAACCAACATGGTTTTGTGAAGAGCAAATTGTGCCAGGCCAATTTAATTTCCTTCTATGATAGAGTGACAGGCCATGTAGATAAGGGCAAAGTAATAGATGTAATCTATCCAGACTTCAGTAACGCTTTTGATTCCTCTCCACATGACATTCTCATCAACAAGCACAGAAGATACGGTCTGGACCATACTTTGGTTAGTTGAGTGCACAGTTGTCTGTGGTTTCATGCTCCATGATTGATTATCAGCTACTAGTCATCATCCATAGGGGTCCTGTGCATTGGCATATGAGCAGGTTGGTATTATTAATAAGACCAGTTGTGTTTCCTTTGATGAAGATGGAATCAGGCTGGCATAGAGGCACACTAAGCCAAATCCCTTTTATACCAAAAGGAGAGAGGCCAAGTTCAGCAGCATCTTGTATCTTATGGGTGCATCTAAAAGATGACAGTCAAGGGAATGAAGAACAAGCAAAGCTATCGGTGTTACTCATCATTATTCAATCATAACTGTTGTTCCAAGGTGCGTACGTGGTACCAAGTCACTGTTAGTATTCTGATAGGCTCCCTGGGAATAAATTATCTTCTTAAACTCCACAGAAACCATCCTCAACGAGAGTAACTAGAAGACAGTAAAAGAAAGCTTTTATATTAAGCAGGAAAGAATGTTGGTATATAATGACCCAGAAATAACAGTATGAAGCACCTTTATCCTGACCTAGATCGTAGATTCGAGAACATTTAGTTTACGGATCATATGATGGCGAGCATAAAAAAAAATTGTTAATAACTTTGTAGATAAGAAAAAATTTCCAAACAATTTTGATATTTTGGGAAAACAGTCTATGGAAAAAAA
Source organism: Prionailurus bengalensis (assembly GCF_016509475.1). Taxonomy (NCBI): domain Eukaryota; kingdom Metazoa; phylum Chordata; class Mammalia; order Carnivora; family Felidae; genus Prionailurus; species Prionailurus bengalensis. Next base: position 50,931,992 of record NC_057353.1, read on the forward strand.
CAAGATAAAGGTCATGGGAATGAAACAGATAAAAGATAGGAAAAAGACTGCCTGGCTCTTCACATTGGGAACAGGCTCCAAAATATCAGTGAGTGATTCTTAGAGATCAGTGAGCAGGGTCATGTGATAATATTATTAATGAATTAACAAGAGAGTGCCATGAAACATTCTCAGACTTTATTTGTAGAGTGGAAGTATTAAAAATGAAAATTTATTAGCACACATTTCCACTGAACAGTGACAAGCACTCTTTAAGGAAAGTATAACTTATCTGCATTTCATAATGCCTCGTTTAAAGCTCTTTTGAGTAGAAAAGGTATGTAGTAGAGGAGGGAAACATATTTTTATCAGAACCCACATTAATAATGACCTAGAAAACAATGGCTTTTAAGTGATTCAATGGTTAACCTGATTCCTTCGTTCACAGCAGATGCATTTTGAGGCTTATTATGCATTACAATTTCTGCTGGGTATTTATCCGGTTTTGTGGCACCATTTGGACCCTGTGATTTTGTGAATAACATTCTCCTGCCGATAGTTGATTGCAGCTGCCCTTACTTTAAAAACGTTTGTGTTCTGTGGATTCTCAAGAAATAACCAGCAGGGCTTTCTTAGAGATAACTCCCCTAGGATTAAATCCAAGGGAGTGGTTCTTAAACATTTTTCTTCCCCAACTCCCTGAGAGTTCCTGCCAGGAGCACTGCCCATTTCATCCCTCTTAATTGCATACAGGAAGACAGAAGAGGATATTATCATCTCGTCTTTATTTAGTCTAGGGGAACACAAGATTGCTCAGTGAATATGGTCAACTGAGAGTTCGTTGATAAGCAGTGGCAAGAACAGAAGAGGAATGGAAGAAGTTTTGAGACAGACAAATACTGCCCTTGCTGTTAACAAGCATGACAAACTTTGGCTCCATTTTCCTCACATAACTGGGAATTTCCTAGTGATGTGTGGAAAAATTACATGTCCTAAATTTAAGAAACTCTTCAAAGAGGAATCCCAGGGACGATGGCATCACAACCTCAAGAGCCTTTTGCCATGGGATGTCATTAACCAAAGCAGGGTATAGTACTTTTTTATTTGACCCAAGTGATATGTTTTCGGTTCTTGGCCCTAAAAAGATTATAAATTCAACAGATGTGGATATAACATGGAGAAATAAGGGATGTTGTGACAATACAAAGTTAGTGACTTTGTCAAGATCGGTGTATGGATTTATGTGCTAAATATAGGGTATATATGGCCACCTCGATCTAACATCGTATTATCATGATTTCTAATGAAAAATAGATGTTTCCCGTGGTAACATTAACATACCTGGATGAATCCTTATCTTTGTTAAATTGGGTTCCCAGAGAAGAGAGAGATCAATTTATAATATCTAATTATATTTTTCATAAATTAATGTCAGCATAATATTTTCTTATGGCGAATTGATTTAAAAATTCAGAAAGGAAAAAAAAAGAATGAATGCTACCGATGATTGCTTTGAAATACACGTGTGACTATGTGAGGATATCAGCCTAATTTGTATGTATGAAGGGGCAGCTGATGTTATGGTACACAGGAAGCGCACAGTCTTGGAGTCACACAGACCTGGATGTGAATCTTGATTCTTGATCGTTACTTAAGCTTTCTGAGCCTTAAGTTTTTTAACTGCAAAATGAATTGTAGCTGTTTTGCAAAACCGACTGCTGTGAAAATGAAAAGATGTAACATGTTTGAGAGAAAACAACCCTCTCCTAAAGCCCACACAGAGTAGGTCCTCTATAAATGGTTACATAGTTGTTTTGTTACTATGAAAAGTGCCAGCCCACAGAACTTTTGAAGAAATGCAGGTTTCAGTCTGATTGATTTGAGTCTGGCGAAACACACAGACAGCCAGCACATACTGGAATGTTGAAGCCATTTGGTTAGTTTTCCATTTATTTACTCATAGATAGATACACAGTATTTGTCAGGGCACCTGGGTGGCTCAGTTGGTTAAGCATCCGACTTCGGCCAGGTCATGATACCATGGTTTGTGAGTTCGAGTCCTGTGTCGGGCTCTGTGCTGGGCTCTGTGCTAACAACTTGCAGCCTAGAGCCTGCTTCAGATTCTGTGTCTCCCTCTTTCTCTGCCCCTCCCCCACTCGTGCTCTCTCTCTCTCTCTCAAAAATGAATAAACATAAAAATTTCTTTTTTAAAAAGCAAAATAGTATTTGTCATAGAAGATGACTTACAGGGGAAAATGGTCCCAAACACAGTAAATACATATTAAATGATGTCTAAAACATCCTTTTTTTTTTTTTCTGATGACATTCCAGTGAAGTCCGTAAAATCCAAATATAGTATTTGGGTTTTGCTATTTTTTGAATTGATCAAATGCTACTTTGTTTCATTTAGTAAGAAAGATTCTAGAGTTCTGTAACACCTCAAATATCATTACTACTCCTTTAAGAAAATTGGTAATGGTGAAAGTAATGATTAATCAGTGGTAATCAGTGAGATATATATAGCCAATTTACACACAAAAGATGATAAAATGTACCATAAATCTATTTTATGTCCATTGTATTAAGAAATTTTAAAGTTTCAAATTCCACTAAAGCACAATATGACATAACACGCATGAAGAATATTTTAGCCTGTGTTTGACAAAATATTTTATGGAAGAAGAAGATATTATAACTCTTTTTCTTAACTGAATATATATATATATATATATATATATATATATATTAAAACAGGAATAAATCTATTTCCAAATCATACACAATGAGGAAGCAAAAAATAATAATAATAAGTGCTTTCCCCAAAGTCAAGTGTAAAGAGGCACTGTAAATATCATGAATAAATGTCACCTCCTCACAGTATTAATAAATGGGGAAATAAAGCATGTCTCTTATCTTTTTTGGCATAATTTAAGATAGTTTATTATTTTGGAGCAGCAGCAGTGAGCACTTGTTAGATATCATCATTTGGTCACAGATTTGTAAATATATCAATTCTGTGCTGAGAGCAGGATTATCCTCAACCTACTCCACTGAAAATAATTACAGACATATTCATAACTGTTTTGAACATGCGACTTTCATGGGGTTTTCATTGGTATTCACATACACAGTTTACTATTAAAATTTTTTTTTAATGTTTATTTATTTTTGAGACAGAGACAGAACATGAATGGGGGAGAGTCAGAGAGAGAGGGAGACACAGAATCTGAGACAGGCTCCAGGCTCTGAGCTGTCAGCACAGAGCCTGACGCGGGGCTCGAACGCACGGACCGCGAGATCATGACCTGAGGCAAAGTCGGACGCTTAACCAACTGAGCCACCCAGGCACCCACAGAGTTTGCTATTAGAGTTACTGTCCAAGTGTTTTATAACATGTGACTCTAAATTTTCTCCATTTTGAGGTAAAATCTTATAATTCAGGTTAAAAAAAACTAAATATACTATTTAAAAAGGAAACTACTTTATATTTTTAAAGTACTATACTTTAGTACTTTAGTACTATATTTTTAAAGTACTTTAAACTACTATATATTTTTATATATTTTAAACTTTTTCTTTTGCAACTCCTGAACCTCTCTTGAAGATATGTTGCCTTGAGAATATTTTGTTCTGTGTCTAATGGTGTCAGGATAGAAACTTGATTGAGAAATACCATTAAATAAAATTGCATGCATTGTATATTACTACTTATAAGTAATTTTAAATAATTCCATATAGATAGTAGAGAAAATACAAACATGTAAATTAGTAGGGTTGAAGTAGATACCCTTGAAGAGGTATGATAAGAGGTAATTTTAGAAAGGTAGAGAGAAATGAAAGTGGAGGGGTCCATGTAAGCCAGACCAAGACCAAGTTTAAAATTCATTTTTGCTGTTAGTATTAATAAGATGATTCTATACTTTTTAAGCCAAAGAGCTCCTGAATAGAGTTACCTGAGAGAAAATCGTATGAATTTGCATTAGTCTGTACCACATACTCATATCTTAGAATGTGTCATACATGTCTCTGAAATGCCGCAGACCACATGAATCTTGACTCTAAGTGATCTTGGACCTAGAGTGAATGCCTGTCTCTATCATCAGACCACTTGAGGACTTCTCATGAGTCCCTTAATCCAAAGATGAGAAAATTAGGTAAGCAGTTGTTACATATTAGGAAGGACCTTGAGGTTTGTCTGTAAGTTCAGACTTGTATTTAACCAACTGAATGATTTTGGGCAAGTCGTTTAATCCAGTTGATCCTTAATTTGTTCATCATAATTTTTTGGTAATGTTGCCTATCTCAAGGTATTGCTCTTGAAGTTCAAATGTCAATTATAGAGATATCTTTATTTCATTATTATTATTTTTTCAGTGGGGTGTTAAAAATAAAGGAGATCATTATGTAAGAAATAAAGGGCTAAAGTCAATATTGAGGTAAAATAAACCATTTATGAAACTTTTTCCATAAAAAAAGTTCAAATGTCAAAATGTAAGTGGCACAGTGTAAACTATAAAGGGCAATACAAATATACTGGGCCATTAGGCACAAGAAAATAGTTTCATCAGAATACAGAATAAAGTGAGTAGTGCCCTAAAAGAATTGTACTCAGTTTCATTCTCAGTAACGGCCCAGTCAATAACATGAGTGTCTTGTCTGGTTCTGGGGAGAAAGTTGACAACTGACTGAAAGCGAACACAGTAACCCCACGCACCCCTCTCTTCCCCGCCACTTTATAACTGAATTTCAGAATGCATTCTTGAGAGTAAATGAAACTGAGGAGTAGTAGGTTGGGTAGATTGCAGGGTCTCTTCCGTGGTGGAAAATGAAAGATTGGAAACAATGTATACATACAATTTATTGGAGAAGAAAAAGTTCCTTGTCAAGGAAGGAAAGGGGGCGGGGAATGTTTCCAGCTGCCAAGGAATGGAAAGGTCTTCCCTGAGAAGCTGCAGAATTCCAGATGCTTCCAAGAAAATCTGACACCTACCTCATATTATAGTTTAACCATTAATCGTGAAGCATTTTGAGAGAGAGTCCAGTTGTTCTTGGAGAATACCTCACTGGTTACAGCGGCAAAATACCATCTGATAACATGAGAGTCCTTTTGGCGGCCGCTAGAGCACCCAGTGCCACCAGTAACACACAGTTTCCTGGCTGTGTCACTAATTCCTGTTGGAAACTTATCAGCTTCTGTCTCTGGCAGCAGAATCCTGACTGATAAGAGAAGAGGCTCATCGGCTGGTAGCAGACCCCCAGCCCCCCACCCCCAGTTTATCAGTTTCTGACCAGTTCATAAATCAGTCTCTGGGATTTTTTTTTTTTTGGTTTGTTTTTATCAAAATGTATTTCTCTCATTGTAGCAGTTAATACTTTAATAGGAGAACTTAACCGGGGACATTAGGAAGTTAGTTAGAGACATCTTGCAGGCGCCTCCTCCCTTGTCAGTGACAAGGTAAGGTAATCCTATACACAGGCTGCTATTGTGAGCTGAGAAACTGGCCTCCTTCGCTGCCAGAGACCAGATGCACCTCTCTCTATCCTAATCTGTAAACGACTTAAAGGAGCCTTATCTCGGGGCTCTTCGGCTTCATTTCATGCTTGATTTACTTTAATTTGTCTGATAGGGCACAAGGATTTGGAGACGGCCCATCTTTCTGCAGAAAACGTTCAGATTTTTTTTTTTTTTCTTCCCTGGCATTGTTGTGCTGGGATTTGGGATTTTTTTTTTTTTTTGAAAAAAATTTTTTAAATGGGGAAGAAATCTTGCTCCAGTGCAGCAAGCTGCTTGAGTGTGTTTAGATTTAAGCTATCCCGGCAGAAAATAGTTTGTGGAGTGGTGTGATTGTGTGATGGGCCCCATTTACATTGAAATCACATTATGCGATATATCAGGATTCCTGAAGGGAGCGGTGCAGTAGAGCGCTGGGCCCACAAGACACTTTGAAAGGCCTATATATAGCGGCAACAATTGATAGGAGATCTTACAGGAGACTTTATAAATATGTAAATAGGCGTTATCTGATTGGGTTCTGTGGCTACACATCTGTACCTCAAAGGAAGCCGAGCTGAGAGAACTACCAGGAAAACCGTAGTTTGCATTCTAAGTGAGTCTGAGAAATAGAAATGTTTCCTGGGTTGACAGCAGGTCAGGGTGGAGGCACTTTGCATACCTACGAGGGGATGCTTCTGTGCCGCGGAAGGGATCCCTTCTTTCTCCCCGAAAGGGAGACTCTCCCCTCACAGTTTTCATTTGTTTTATAACAGTGCTCAGATCGGTAGCTGTTGACCTCTCACCCTTCTTGTTATCTCTTTAAATTGTTCACGCGATACGGGGCCAGGGGGAATTGCTCTTACGTTTTTTGCATTTTAAAAAATGTACTCGCAGTGACCCAAGGGAAAGAAAATAAAGTCTTTGGTACATTGATCCCTTGATTAGTTATTTCCTAAATGAAAATGGAAATACTATTAAAGCAGTAATAATGTTCCATCTTAATAGTTGAAGAGTCAATAAATGGCTCTCATGTGCTTCATTAAGGATCTTAATGAAGCCATTTTTGATGGCTGAACTTTACATTATCCTTCTTTCCTTTCTTTTCTGTTTCTTTTTTTTTTAAAAACTGGGAGTCATTTAAGGAAGGGGAGTAGTAGACATAAAGTGTTTTACAGGCTTTCTTGATATTAATACAATTGCCGCTGCTAAAATAAAATTAATGGTAATTTGGGGGGCAAATTCTTATGCAGAAGATAAAAACACGAGGATTTACTTTCCATGCAGGACATTTTGTTTTCAGTAGACATGTTCGATCAGTAGCACGTTCATACAGTTAGCAGATATGTGCCTGGGCTATCCTGTGTTCTTGTATTCTGTAGTCATCTGGTGCAGTGTCTGTGCATATTACAGTGATCTGACATGCCTCTATCGTGTCCCAGAGCAATCGCTGAGAGTAACCAGTCTTAGTTCAACTTCCTCAGCTTTCTCCACCACTTAATACTGTGCTGTTGTTACCCTTTATGTAATCTTATCCCTCTCTTTCCTTTGCCAGATAGGGAGCTATGACTGCAGCCTTCTGTGTCTCAACAGGTGGCCTTAGAGACTGTTGGAGACACAAGTCACCTCCTTTCCCTATGAGGTCTAAGTATAACATAATTTTGAACAATTTACTTTCAAAAATCCAATGGAAACAAAAACATCTTTATTGTTGGGGAACACTGCTTGTGTCTGGGTTAGTTGGGCTATTTAGGCATATCAGGGCAGAGGACTGCATTTTTTTTTTTTTTTTAGTTTCCAAGGTATTGCTTCACTTTGGAATCTTATTTTGTACATGATTCACTATAATGAGATGGTGGCAAACACTATTCAGTCAGGAAATATAGTGATTGATTACATGAAAATATGCACAAGATACTTTATCTCTCCTATTCCTCATCTTTGTCAATCTCCAGTTCTCAGCGAGGTCTCTCTAGGTACAATGACATCTTTAATGTGTTTGGAATACTTTTTCATTTTTTTGCAGAGAGGTTGCAAAACAACTCCAGCAAGAATGTATTGATTATTCAAGTTCAGAGTCGCTCAAAGCACCCCTTCCAATAACAGTATGACAATAGTCAACTTGCCAATTAGGAAGAACTGGATTACAGATTCAGGCACCAGAGTGAGATTATGGGGAGCTGGGTGTACCCCCTGAAGCCTTACAAATGCCCATCCCTTCCTGCTCCTTAAGCAGGTCTCCAAGGATGGAAGATTTAGAAGGTCTCAAAATATGTTCACTGCCTGAGAAATTTTACCTTTATCTTACAGATTTGCATACTGGCTTCTGAGTGCTTGGCTATCTGTGGTCAGTCTATCAGTGGTTGCCTGGCATTTAAGACAGCTGGGCTGCCGACAGTATAGGCCCCCTTGGTGCAAGCCTGCCTGCAGCAGTCAGAAATGCTCAGTCCCTGGGCCAGCTGCTAAATCTGCTTGCAGAGCAAGGAGGTGGGGGTTGGGCTTCAGAACGGGTGGGTTCTGGCCAAATTGGCATGAAAGGAGCTTCTGTAGTGCTACTGTCTACCTCTGCACTGACAGCCCCTCATCCTTCAGCAGCGTCCACTACATGACCTTCTCACTCTGCCAGACTAGAACTGCCCATCTTTCTTTCCCTGTCTCATCCATCAACAGATCTCTTCCCAGGAAGATTCTAATAAGCCAGTCCGCACTAAGAGGTAAATAGCTGGTGAAGTTGCTATCTCTTTCAGGCCTATTTGCATTTCAGCAGATATCAAAATGAAATGACAATAGCAGAGAAGTGGGCAAGTGTTTCTCAGTTTTCCACCTGGCGGGTGGTGATTGCCAGACCCAACCCAGTGATGGCAGTGATTGTCAGGAATCTCTGCTTTATTCTGCCTCTAGGGAACTCTCTCTTAAGTGGGCAAGTGTATTCAACTTAGATGCCTTTTGAAATCTTCATTCTGTTGCTCTGATATCAACTTCTTTGGAATTTTAGTGGACAAATTATTTTAGTGGGTAAGAGTTGAGTACCAAAAGGTCAAATAAGCCAATACAAGCTAATATTTCTTTTTAAAGGAGAAAGCTGTTTCTTTTAAGGTCACAAAATTATATCCTGAATCATTAGCAGCTGCCACTGTGTACTGTTCATTGCAGGAATCACTTGGTCAGTGCAGACCAAACCAGTAATCCAGAGCAAGCAAATCGATTATAGTGGCACTCGAGAATGAACTTTGTGTGCAGGGACCGTAAATGTACATTCTTGACATTACCTTGAAATATTGAGAGTCCTATATTAGGCTAATGTGGGATATTTCAGAAAATAATAACGTTCACATATCTAATATTTGAAGATCATGGGTGTTGCAAGCAGACGGTCATGGGTTCAAATTTCAAATTTGACCTTTTAAGCTGGTTGATCCTGGGGCTCAATTTCCTCTTCTATAAAATGGGATTAAGAATAAGTACCCAACTGATTTATTTTTAGGAAGAGATGCGCCATTGCTTTGCAAAACATTAAGCACCATGCATGGCACATGGAAAACATTCTATGAATAATGGATATAGTAGTAATGAAAAAAAATCAGCTTTTGCATTTTATGTCACTAGGTATTCATTTATACATAAAATCAATAGCCAATCACATATTGTAAATTCCTCCTTGAGTCTGGCTTTTAAGTGATCTTTGACAACTGATGGGACTCCAGAGGGTTTTTTTTAATGTTAAACAGTTTATATGTTTCAAGAAGAATGGCAGAAAGGAAAAATACACCCTTATATTTTTCAATGATTTAATGCATGATTAACTTTATAAATGTCAGGAGTATATTGTTTGCTTCTCTATAAATTAATTGGCCAAATAGCCATATCTTTGACATAAGGCAGTAAAGCTGAAAGAGGAAAGTGTTATTTATTCCAAAATGGCAGTGGTTTGCTCTTACATTAAGAATTTTAATAGGGAAGGCAGTATTTGGAGATTTCTATGTCAGCCCACATATCATGCCAAAAGTACATATATATGTGTGTGTATGTGTTTATACATGTTACATATATATATATATATATATATATATATATATATATATATTTACTTTTTAAATATAGAAAAAGCTTCAGTTTCCCTGTTAAATCATGGCTTTGTGAATCTCCACAAGATTGCTATTATCCTAGTTTGTTTAAAGTGTTAGCTCTGTATGATCAATGATTTTGTTTTAAAGTCTGCTTTCACCAGGAGTGAGTTTCAGCAGGCTGGTTAGCTTTTGTGTTTTCTGTGGTGGAAGGGAGAGGTTAACATGCAAAACAGCTGGTAAATAAGAAAGAGGCCCTTCTGGCAATAGACAGAAGCATCTGAGTCAGAATTGCTAAATTACTTTTTTCTTCAGATTGGACATAATTTTCTATCTTAGATATTTCTCAAGGCCCTTTATGAATTCCAGCTTCTGTCTTTTCTTATATTTATGGTTTCACTAAAATCCTCAGGTAGCGAAATACCTGCACTCATGAATCATTTGCAGATAATAGTGGTTCAGACACTCTCTGTCCAAATTGATAATGGGTATCTGATCCAAAGCGATGCCTATTTTTTAAGGTCTATATAAGGAGTTCATGGGGGAAAAATCCCTTTCTCTCTGATCTCATGTTTATTATCACGTTCAATAGTTAGTATCCTAAATGTAGAAATGTAGAATAAGGCAAACTAGAAATCGAACTCCATTGTTTGAATCTCTAAATTACTTTATAAAATGCATATCTATTCCGGGCAGAATCCCTGTATACTTTGTTCTCTTAGCGCTCCTATGAATAACTGAGGTTATATGTACACTCTTCCTTGTGTCCGTATCCTTCTCCAAGTATGTGAATTAATATTTATGAAATTGTATCTTTTAGAAGTTATATTTTCACTTATGAAGGATTTCATATATGCTTTACAAAAAGTATTGACTTTATTTATAATATTTAGTAGAGTTTTAAATGAGCTAATATTCCATTTCAGTAGGGTGTAAATTGACTTATTTGAAATATTTTCCGAAAGTAGAATAGGCGATGTTGCTTTAATCACTAGCTCTCAATCTATAGTATGCCTAAGAGTCACCTTGGGAACTAGTGACAAATGTAGATTTCTGGATCAGACCCACGACTCGTTGGAACACGTGGGTCTGGAGTAAGGATTTTAGGTAGAGAGATAGTTGAAAGCCAGATGGTTGTAATGCTGATGGCACTTAGAGAAACACTACTGCCTTAAAAGGCACCACTTACTTTCTGATAGAGATTGTAAGCTGATGAATTACATACAGTTTCTGACTTACATCTGTAGCCCACATGTACCTAGTATCAATCCCATCTGCAGCCCCACTAAGTGGATGCCTGGAGTCTACTGGGACTGCGTGGGCAGCAAGAGGTCCTCACAGTCTCAGGTCTTCTCTCCAGCTCCCCTGGCTGTTGTGGGAGGTCTCACTGTGCACAATACGTTGCTTTCGCCTTGCCATGCCACATGTTGTCCCGGTAGCTGGGAGCATGCTCTCTGTTCCCTCTTTTCTGAACCCCAGCGCCACGCTCGCCTCCCCCTGCAAAGCTTCTCCCGACCTTCTTAAGGGTCTCTGTCTTCGGGGCTGTCATCCGACGTGTGTTCTTCTCTGCAGGGTTTGTCCCCGTTGCAGTTTAGGTCTGTCATAGGATTATTTGATTATTGCTTGTCTTTCTCCCTAGACTCAAAGCTCAGTAAGACACAGACTGTGCCTCACTTTTTGTTTGTTTCTGGTTGTGTCTGCAAAGCTTAATATGGGGCCTGCACATAGTAGGCTCGTGGCCAATATTTATATGAATAAATACATTGAAGTTAACCCATCATCTCACTCTCTGTTAAAGATATGCAAAAAAAGTAAGTTTGTGTATTAAGTTACTGATACGTTGATGTGAATGAATGAAGGACTGAGGGTAACGTTAGCATCCTCAGTGACTCGGGAAACTGGGGAGCCCTGGAGGTAAGGACAGAGAGGAGAGACTGCCGTAGTCGGTGTCCCTAGAACAGTGGGAAAAGTTTCAAAACCATTGAACTGTCACTGCCAAATATACTTAAATATTTATTGATTTTAAATAGGAAAACATGCTGCTAAGCTAAAAAGTGTTAACAAGTTCAACTTTTTTCTCCTGCAAACCTTGCTGGTGGTATTGGAAGCGCTTAACACTGATGCTACTTTGTATCTTCTCTTGGGAAGGCTAAGAGGTTAGGGGTAAGTAGGAGGAGCGTGTGTTTATTGTGTGCTGTGGACCAGGCACTGTGCTCATACTTCGCAAGCAATTCCCCATTTGATCTTTACAACTGCCCTACGAGCAGTCAGGAGTAAGATCAAAGCCCCGAGGAACACCCATCCATTCAAAATCGTACCATGTTTTTTAAGCCAATATTTTGTTTTGTTTTAGATTCCTGGGCTGAGATCCTCAGCCCCTACCCTTGCACTCTTGTCTTATTTAGAAAATCCTTTGTAATAAATAGCAAAGCCTAGTAGGAATTGCATAGAGAAAGGATTGGTTCGCGTAACTGAAAATGCCGAAGAATCACGATGCCTTCAGAGTTGCAGGCTCTGGTTCTTTGCCAGGCTCCTGTTCCTGCCCTATTTTGGGTTTCAGCTTCTTCCCTAGTTTAGTTTTCCTCCTGATAGGCTAGAACTACACAGCCCAGAGCTAACAAGCTCTCTTGTGTAGGCACTTTTTCTAAAGGTCTTGCTGTTGACTCTGATTGCTTTGGCTTAAATTGCATGTCTACCTCTTGAGCCAGTCATTGCAGAAGAGAGAATGGAATGAATTGTCCTAGTTCATGTACCGTGTGTTACCCTTCTTGAGATAGAAGGGAACTGGTTTTTCTTAAGCCACATAGAAATTATGGGGAAAGGGAAAGTGATGGATTCTGGAAAGGCAACCCAAGCAATAACTGATCTCTTCTTGAAAAGTGCTTAATGAGTGAGAACATAAGCAGTGGTGGTGTGGGATAAATATATTTGGAGACTGTTAATATTTGAAAATGATGTTTGTATCTGGGTATACTTTTAGATAACCTTAAATAATGGTAGTTTTTAAAAAACACTTGTTTTTTATATTCAAGAAGCATGGTCTGTTATCAGTTGAGATGGGGCAGCATTTAGAGAAAATACGTTTCTGATGGCTCAGGCTGTCCTTGACGTGGCCGTATGTTTGAATATTTATAATGATAAAATGAATATTTTATGGCACATGGAATAGTGCTGTTATACTAATTTTTCTCTTTTCTCTCCTTTGACAATAATTTTTGCTGCTCTGTATGTCTAATATAGTTATTATACCATTGATAGAAATAATAGTAAACATCTGTATAAAGTTTACTGTTCTTAGCAGTGTTCCCAACCATTAACTGTTATCCTCACCGCAATCCCATGAAATAAATGCAATTATCCCCACTTTCTAGGAAAAGAAACTGAGGCCCCAGGATTAGTAGGCAGTGATATAGGAATGTAAATCATGCCTTCTGCTTCCAGAGCTCTTGCTCTAACCTCTGGCATACTCCCGGTCTGAGGTTATACAAATAAAGAGAATCATCAACTCATTGAATAATATTATTTGTTGGAATTTTTCCTGTTGGTTTTTAAAACAAGTTTTATGGGGCCACACACTACACCTCAGTAGTTTATTTCAGAACAAAGAATGTGGAGTAGAATCACGTCAGGTTAAGCATGTTTTGATATTTGCACTAATCAGAGTAGGCTTATGGGGCATTTGGGTGGCTCAGTCACTTAAGCGTCTGACTCTTGATTTCAGCTCAGGTTATGATCTCACAGTTGGTGAGATCAAGCCCTGTGTGGGCTCTGCACTGACAGCAGGGGGGCCTGTTTGGGATTCTCTCTGTCCCTCACTCTGTTAGTCCCCTGTTTGTGCACTAGCTTCCAACCTCTCTCTCCTCTCTCCTCTCTCCTCTCTCTCTCTCTCTCTCTGTCTCTCTGTCTCTCTGTCTCTCTCTCTCTCTCTCTCTCTCGTTCTCAAAATAAATAAATAAACTTAAAACAATTAAACAAAAAGCAAAGTAGGCCTATAAAACTAAATCAGGTTACCATTATCAAGGATAGCAATTTTGGAGTCGTAAGAAGCAAACTGTTTTGATTGAGACCATTGGTTTCAGTGAATGAATTCTTTGGCAAGAGGGGTCCTGATTCAGTAGTGTTAAGTATAATCAGGATGCACTTTGTTATTCTGAAAAGTAATTCTCCTTGACAACTTGATGATATAAACAAAAAACAGTCCTTCTTTATGATCATGATCGTTGTTTATCCTTCTTTTGGAATTAGCCAATATTTACTCTATTACCATAACACGGATAATAACAAAATAATTGATGAGATCTTCTTCCCTGAAAATTTTGGGACCAAGTTGATTTCATCTCAGTTAATTTAGTCAGAAGCACTCTGAGTATCGATAACATCTTTGTCATCTCATAGACACCTCTTTTGTAACCATCCAAGAATTTGGAAAAATAAATGCCGTCTTTGAAGAGGGGCAGACCACAATTGTAACTGATATATTCATCTATTTGTCACCCTTTCCATCTGTGTTTACAAGCCGTGCCTACACACCTGTGAATCATCAGCATGTTCGTGCAGGAGCCTCTGCTGCAATTTCCTTGTGCTTGCTGTGTCTATTAACATAGATACAATTATACTCCGTCTTTTTAGCTCAGATGGATAGCAATTCCTCTTTCATGGTACAGTTTATTTATTCAAATTAAAGTTTAATTTCACTTGTAGATTTGATAAAACGCTTACTGTCTGTTGATTTAGTCTCCTCAAATGTCCAAACATTTTTATAGTTTTACACATCTCTCATGCATGAAAAATTGAGAATGTGTGTGTTGATTTGCTGGAAATGAGTCATGCGCTGAAATCATGCAGATTCCTTTGTGTTATTACAACCACACAAGTGCTACAAGCAGAAAAGAAAAATAGGTGAAGTTTGGCCTGAAAGGAGGGGTTTTCAGTGGCAACAAGCTCTTTGAAATGTAATTGTTAGGCAAGAAAAGCCTAGTTCAGCATTGCATACATTTACAAACTATGTGAGAAACTATGTGCAAGCCGGTGGGGCATCCCCTAAACCACTTTTTATTTCTACAGTTTGCAATGAATGCTGGTTTGTTTTGCGACAAAAATAGATCACAATTTTTGGGGCGCCTAGGTGGCTCAGTCGGTTAAGCATCCGACTTTGGCTGAGGTCATGATTCGTGAGTTTAGGTCACAGTGCGTGGGTTTGAGCCTCGGGCTCTGTGCTGACGGCTCACAGCCTGGAGCCTGCTTTGGATTCCGTGTCTCCCTCTCTCTCTGTTCCTCTCCCATTCATGCTCTGTCTCTCTCTGTCAAAAATAAATCAATGTGAATTAAAAAAAAATAGATCACAATTTTAGGTCATAGATTACTTTGTGATATACCTGTTGGAAATTATGCAGACATTTAAAAACACTAAGAAACAGTAGTTAATGGACAACCAAGTATTTTGCTATTTGTTAGTTAAGGACAACTTTGCTTTAGGATTTGGAGACGAGAATAATAATAAATATAGCTAACATTTATAAGTGATACCTTTGTATGACACACCATTCTACAAAGCATATGTAAATGGCAAAAATGAATAAATCATTTAATCATCTCAACAACCTCGTGGGGTAGGTGCAATTATCAATTCCATTGTATAAATGCAGAAATTGAGGTCCAACAAGGCTCAGTAACCTGTCCAATGTTGAATAGCTAGTAGGTGGCTAATCTGAGATTAAAATCCATTTCTAGGACCCACGTGCATAAGCTGTTAGGCTATGATGTATCCTTGGTGTGATGAGTAGAAGAAGTATGGTGTGATAAGGTTGTTGTGGAAGTAAGGTAATGTATGTAACATGGTCAACTCAAAACCGGGAAAATAAAGGAAAAAGTGAGAAACTCCTGGAGCATCCTCCCAAAGATTCTTATTTTAAAGAGTTTAGGTGCTTTTGATTTGGCACTCTTTTGGTTCCTGATGTCCATTTGGTTCCTGTTTGCCTCCAGCGTGAGTTTCCTAACACAGACTGGAGATAACGTAGTTAACAAATTAGGGAATGGATTGACATTGTACAGATATTTCTCAGTTATAATGAAATTGGATTTGGAGCTCACATGCATGGTGAAAGTAAGTTTTCCCACTTAGGGACACTTAACTGTGTAGTTTGAGTTCCTCATTGGTTTGGTTTCTCAGGGATGGTCTTAAATGTGTTGATGTTACTATTATCGACCTTGAGTTTGGCTTCCTTTTATGTGTTCTTTAGGATGTGCTCAGGAATATTTAGATGTGTTTTGTATACATTTTGATTAACTTCTTATTCTGTGATGACGGTTAGATATGTATATCTGTAAAACATTTTTGTTATTGGCATTCCTACAGGGAAAATGAACTTGTGCTAGCCTAAAATTTTCTAGTTTCGAACTCTTCTTTTCTAATTAAAATAATTGTTTTTATAACAGAAGTTCTTTGATAAGGTGTGTTCTTAGGAACACAAATAACCTGTTATTGTAGAGGAGACTATTCCAAAGGGAAATAAAATAAAGAAAATAGCTATTAAATTGCTGAAGAAGGATACAAGAGATAAAATGTAAGTATTAAATTCATAAAGGGTAACAGGACATAATTCAAGAGAAACGTTTGAAAGCTGAATAAAGGCTGGTTCCTCTTTTAATACCAAGAAATAAGTAAGAAAGATGGGAAAAAAAATTGTCTAAATAGGGAAAGTATTTACATTGGTAAGAGAACATAATGTATAAAGGGATCTTGAGAGCATTTAATATCATAGTTGGATATCAGCTTTTCCAGTACTATGCGCATGCTCAAACATGTAGGTCAATTACTTATTAATATCAGTGAGATATAAAGGTGCAGCATGGGAAAAATAGAACAAAATTACCATTTTGTTGCAGAATCCAGTGACAAGCTTTGTAACCTTATTTAAGAGAAAAATACATAACTTAATTCAACCTAATTAAGTTACACATTGTGGGGATACACGCACACACACACACACACACACATATGTGTGTGTGTGTGTGTGTGTGTGTGTGTGTGTAAAAATGACATAGTCTCTTTTCTAGCATCATTAGTGTCTTTAAGAAAATAGACACATGCATGGTAGCAGATGGTTTATTGTGATAAGTATGGTCATAGAGGAATAAAGTATAGACAAGAGATTATTTCTGGGTAGAAAGAGTATGGGGACACTATTTCGGAATAGGTGGCTTTTGAGGTGGACTTATAAGTATGGGTAATTGATATGAAGATATTTCATTATATGCAGAGAGTGTCCAAGTTTATATAACAACTCGAGAAAAGATAAATGGACAATTTCAGAGGGTGGGAGATATGTGGGGGCAACGGGAGCTGTAAAGTGTTGAGATAAGCTAATAATAGAGATATGTACGACGTCGCTGAAGACTTTGAATGCCAGCCTGACTAGTTGGGGAAATTACTGTATTAAAATGATCACAAACTATTTACGTATGTGTTAAAATTTTGATGTTGCTAACAGGATCGGGATTCAAGATGGTGCACTGAGCATATGTGCCCACAACCTCTGCCGTCTCAAATCCCATAAGATGTCAGAAGGAGATGTATGCATGCGCACACACACACACACACACACATAAAATAAACTGAATTTAAGTCATTGAATTGATAGAAAATTATAGAATACTATATGGAAATAAAAAATGTAAGTGACCATTATAAGAATAGTAATGAAACGTATAACTTTCAAATAACAAGAAGAATTTGCCTTCTACAGATATAAATACCTGTTATATAAGCATAATAATTAGACCACTATGTTACATGATACTAGTGTAATAAAAGACAAATGAAAGAACAAGGCAGAACCATTCAGAAATTGATCATGCATATATGAGTATTTGGTGTGTGATAAATGCACATGGAAACAGTGGACTTGAATGAGCTATTTAATAAATGTCAATTGGCCAATTGGCTTGCCATTTGGAAATAAATAAAGTAATGTGAGAGCTCAAATTGTTAAGAGGGCTGGCCACTGGTGAGAGAATTGGAGTAAGGGAAGCTTGGGAAGGAACTTATACTTTCCAAAAATATATGTTTTGAATGATTTTTATATGACTGTACTCAGGTATCGCTTACATAAAAATTAAAGAGGAAAAATAAGAAACTGAGAGAGGGATGCCTTTTGACTTGTCACACTGAGCTAAGTGTTTGCTATTTCCTACTAGAGACATGATACATCTTTGAAAATCAGAATAAAAATATTGCTTTATAAATAGCACAGTTGAAGTCTGTGTATTCTTTCTTATGTTGAGAAACAGTATTGAAGGCATATTGATGTGTAAGTTCAAATATTGTTATTTCATTTTGAAATCGTAATTTTCGTCTTTTATTAGCTCTACACGTTTGGAAGTTGGAACTCCTTGCATAAAAGTCCTACTGCAAAGTGTGTCCCCTTAATCCTCAACTTGCTTTGCCTTTCCATAAAGCTCAGAGGCTGCCATCCCATCAGGTGTTCAGTAGCTATTACCAGTAGAGCTACAGGATTGTGTCCTGATAGATTTAAATACTTGGTCTAGCTCTTACTTTGGCCCTTCCTCTGACTTTGAGCAAATTAACCTCAGTTTTTGTTTGGTTGGTTTTTCCAATGTGTAAAATGGGGGTAAAACTACCTACCCCATGGGATTGTTTTTGAGATGATAAAATAAAAATACTCAGTGCAGCACTTCGTACATGTTAGATATCAATACATGTTTGGTACTGTTCCTGGAAAAAGAGCATCCAGTAAATGTTTCCGGTATGGACAAAGAAGCTTATGCCTCTTCTAACATCCAAACTGTGTAAGACTTTACCTTCACACCAGTCCCCCAGAGAACGTGAGCTTGCTGTTACTTGGGCTTTCCTGGGAGATGTTCGTGGGTAGATCCAGTGTACGAAATGACAGACTAGCCAAACGACTTGCTCCGGTTCCACATTGCCCTAGCATTCTGCAGCCACACTGGTTGTCTCGCTCTTAGGTCCCCTTGTCACCACTGCTAGGAGTGACAGCATGCCGTGGCCTAACCAGGAATGATACTAAGGTTATGCCTTTTCAGAGATCAAGAATTACAGCATCCAGAGCTTTGTAGTAAATCCTCTGAAAGAGTAATTTCTTCTCTGCTCTGTTGCATCAGACAATTACTGCACCTCCCCACTTCGCCACTGGCAACGACTGTTACTATGCTGGCAAAATTCTCTGCAGACACTGACCTTAGAGGGGCCGTGACTGTAAACCAACAGGAATCTAGTTGATTTATTATATAAAAAAGAAAATTATTAACTGTTTGACAAGTTAGCAATTATTTTTGTGTGTATGTTTCGCGTGTGTAGCCTTGACATCAACCCAGAGTATTGGTGGCCACGCCCCCTGTGGGCAAAGCGACCAGAAGGATATGGCAGCAGAATGATGGCACACAAGCCCGTGGACCATGAGTACTAGTGCATGTTCTAGACCTGAGCGCTTCGCATTGTTCCCCGAGCAAGTCTCTTAACTTTATTTTTTTTCATTGCATCAAGTGAGAGCTGGAACGACCTGGAGTTCCTGTGAGTGTCATCTAAAATAATGATGTAGAAATACTCTTAGCTTCTAAACACCTATATGTTAAGTATTAACCAGAGATCTGAAATGTATAAGAAAGTGCTTATACTGTATCATTGAGGGACAGTAGGGAGATGTAATTCTGTAAATGCTGGAAAGTTACCTAAAATGGATCTGATGCTGAACAAAACGTGACCTTTTCCTGATAGATGAAAGCGATCATAATTGTACGTAGTTATGGCATTCAGTTCTGTAACAGCAGAAGCATTTTGAGGCCTAACTTCAGTGCCCAAAGTTGTTGCTCAGAATTATTTGCAGTTAATGAATAAATAAGTGAAAGGTGTCTAAACTATACTTATCACTCCTTCCCATTTTACCTTATCTAATTTGTTGTGGCTTCGGTAATCATAAGAGCATTCTTCTGTGGGTCACACACACACACACACACTTTGACTATTCAGTTTTAGTGCTGAGCAACGTTCAGACCAAAAATTTGAGCAAGGAAGGTATACCCTATCTTTACGCTGTGGGTAAAGTCAGGAAAAGAGTCTGTAAACCTTTGGTGCAGAACAGGATTTTCTCTCCACATCAGTTTTAGATGATATCTGTGATCAAAGAGACATATGCTGTTCGTACGCTTCCTCTGTACTTCAGAACTGGCTGTGACCTGGAGGGTGTATGAGTGCCCTTATGTGGTTGCCTGGAAACTTTGGCCACACAAGTGTCACTTTCTTTCATGGCTCTAAGGGAGAAGGAGCCTCGCAGAGAGCTCTAGACTTTGTAGAAGGGGGAAGAAAAAGTCCTTGTGTGTTTTAAAACAAGTGTCTCACCAGGAGATAATGGTTGAGCTGTGGGTTATAAATGATGCATTTTGTTCTTTTCGTCTTGCTGATGGCACAAGGGAAAAAAAAAAGTTCATCTCTCGCTTATCAAAATACTGTGACATTTCTTCTTCCACAGGAAAATTTTCAATCACAACCTTCTGCAGCAACCGACACCAAATTGAACAATTGTAAAACTCTACAGTGTCTCATTAAAACCTGGTTTTGACCTCTATTCTTTTATGTACCTCACTGAAGCTAAAACACACACACACAGACCCTCACTACAATTTGCTGCTAATTCCTGACTTTTGTTTTTTAGGAACATATCGAATACTTAGAGTGCAGATAGTCTTTGGTTCTTGTTCCATTAATAATGTTTTTTGTTGCCATTAGCCCAGTTACTTCTAAATGATCAGTTTTATTAGTTTTATCAGCTTTGAAGAAGACAGGCTTTACAAAGCTGCCTTGAAAGTCAATGTGTTTTGAAAGATATTTACAAATAAGATAAAAGGAGAGGGTCCTTCTGTACCAGTCATCTGATGCATGTCATGAATATTAAGATTTAGGTAAAATCATACGTCCATTTGCGTGTAGATCGTTATTTCACAGGCGGGATTTTTGCTCTCCACGCTGCATGTTCCCCGTGTGAAAACTAGAGAGGTGACTTGGTCAGTGTCAGATCGATAGGAATAAGAATTTTGTAACTCAGTTTTCGAATACAGAATAGTAGGTGGTTAGGTGATGGGATTCCCATGTCCTTACTGAGATTACATTGATTTTGTAATTTTGATGAAAATAGGCATAGCATATAGAATTTAATATCCCTCAGTGGCTACAGGTATATTATATAAGACATATGTCACAGCTATTAAAAAGACAAACTGGTATGGTGCCCAGTTTGAAGGACTTGAAAGAAAGCAGCCTTAACAATAGTGTGAGCCCACAACCACAATAGTTTACTTATAGATAAAGTAACTTGAAATAATCGAGGCCTACACTTTGAATGACTGTCAATTCACAGATGTAATTTTAACGTATGGACGTATTTTTATCAACCCTGCCTAGCCTGATAAGTGCTCAATAAATGTTTGTGAGGCGAATGATTCCCACATAGGGGTCAAGTGCATCCATATACACGTGAACTTTGTTCTTTACAGCTATCAAATAATTCCTGATAAAATAATTATTTACAGAAAACTGAGATTTTTTAAAATTTCAGACTCTCTTAAACAGTTAACTGAATTGACATTTTGCCTTTTTATAGGGATAAATTCTCCTTTCTCTTGAAAACCTCCTCACTCATGTCTCACTCTGTCTTTGCTCTTGAAAACATGCAAAATTAATATACTAACTTAATTCATCTAGAACTTTGTATTTAATGCTAATGGAACTTGTTATATATGTTAAAACCATTAAAAAAACAAGAAAAAATTAGGGCATGAAAATTCGGATTCATTTACATGGTTACCTGTTATTTTCTGCTGTGAAGGAACTACAGGAACAATGTTTTGCACATTGTTCAGATCTGATAAGACACTAACTTTCATGTTTTAAAAGAATTTTTTTTTCTACTAAATCCAGAAACTATGTGTGTAGCCTCTCCTATTTATTTTATATTTACATTTGAGGTTTAATACTTAATTGTTCTAAGAACAGTGAGAATAGTGATCAATAGTGGGATAAGTTAAAATGGAGAAAATCAGTACCAAAGAAGCAATGACTTTGGGTAAAACATCCAATTTGCTTGTGGTAAATGAAATATGTTTTTTAAAGTTTTCTTCTTATTTTTAATTTTTTTTCAAAAAAATTTTAATGTTGATTTATTTTTAAGAGAGAGACAAAGTGCAAGCAGAGGAGGGGCAGAGAGAGAGGGAGACGCAGAATCAGAAGCAGGCTCCAGGCTCTGAGCCATCAGCCCAGATCCTGACGCGGGGCTCGAACTCACGAACCGTGAGATCATGACCTGAGCTGAAGTCGGACGCTCAACCGACTGAGCCACCCAGGTGCCCCTGTCACTCGGTAGTTTTGAAGGTGTTTCCTTGTTCAGTATGAGCACTACCAAGGGTTTTACTTAAAACTTCAAAGCGCCTCTGTTTTTGCAAAGACTGCCTGGCAATTGGTTGGGGGTGTGGGATGTCCTCCTTTAGTCGAGGTCAGAAGTATAAATTTTAAAAACACACAAGGAGGGGCGCCTGGGTGGCTCAGTCGGTTAAGTGTCCAACTTCGACTCAGGTCATGAGCGTTCCTGGGTTCAAGCCCCGCATCGGGCTCTGTGCTGACAACTCAGTCTGGAGCCTGCTTCAGATTCTGTGTCTCCCTCTCTTTCTCTCTGTCCCATCCCCACTCATGCTCTCTTTCTCTCTCAAGAACAAATAAACATTAAAAAAAAAATTAAAAACACACAAGGAGCAGGAGAGCAAAGTTCTCTTGTTTTTGCATTCAAAGAGTGGATGCTAAAACAGTCTGTGTGGATGTAGAAAAATGGGCAGATTAGAATAGGGTAGAGATTTTTTGTTTTCAATTTCTGTGGTGGAACTTATCGATTCGAGCTGAACCCCAATGATTGAATCTTATTAAAGGGGGGCAAACTAAGCCAGCTGCTTTCTTTTAACACCTTCTATTACTTTTAAGGTGTTACAAGCTTGTAAGACTAGGCTTTTACAGATCCAGAGCTGGTTCTTGGATTTATGTTGAACTTTAAGACCTGGCTAATCAAAGCGTTCCAGCATCACCATTACTGGGAGGAGGGGTGGGTAGTGTAAGAAATACAGTCTCAGAACCCCTACACGGTCTGAAACAGAATCCACATTTTAAAAATATAGAGCCTGAATTTAATCATGAACAATGTGGAGCAGATGATATAAAAATTAGAATTATGTCTTTGTAGAATTTTAGAGTGTTAAAGGATCTTAAAAAATCAGCTAATCCAACTGCTTTATTTTCTAGTTTCATGGCTTTTGGAGGTGGGTGTTCATTATTTGCCATGTGCCAGGTTTTTAAACTCTGTGCTGTGTTTACAAAGATAGATAGGATATATTCCTTGTTCTGGAGGTCTCTTCAGAGGAGGAAATGGAACGTAAGCTGGTAGGTCAAACATAATATACAGACAGCTCTTCTAGAAGTAAATGCAGAGAGAGCTCTGTAGATGGGAGAATCAAAGAAGCCTTCCCAGACACAGGTATTTTAAGTGTGAGTCTTGAAAGATGAGTGAGTGTTTTATTAGATCCTGGATTCTACATTTCTAACGGATTGGTAGTTTAAGGGAAACTTAGGCATTGGCGGAGTTGTTTATTTTGTTTTTTGTTTTGTTTTTTGAGGGCTCTCACCTTGGCTTGTAGATGGCCACCTTCTGGTATCATCACCTGGTTTTTCCTGTGTGTGTGGGTCTGTCATAAACTCCTCTTCACATTAGATTAGGCTCCATCCATACGACCTTGTTTTATCTTATTTACCTTCAATCTCCTATGTCTCAATGCAGTGACATTCTGAAGTAATTTGGGTTAGGACTTCAACATTGGAATTTTGAGGGGACACAGTTTAGCTCATAACACCAAGGGAATTTTGAACATAAATTTGCCATCATATTCTACTATAAATTACTTTATTTATCTGATTATTATGATTGCTATATACTCCCAGTCTGAAATCTGATTACTGGGCTTCAAAGTTAATAACCAGTATACCAAGTAGCTCCATTTTGCTTATACCAAATGTACCCTGGACACTCATGAATTCATTGTCGGCTGCCCTGTGCTCTTTTAGCAACACCCAACATTTTTGTTTTTTAATTCCTTGAAGTCACTACTCAGTCAGGGCCAAGTGAGCACATCCACTCAGAAAGAAACAGTTCACTAAATACAATGAAAATAGAGCAGGAAAACGAACTCAGGTTATGGGGAAAACCTGCCACCTTGAGTTTTAGTTCATATACCTATGAATTTATTGGGATAAAAAATTTGAAAGAGATAAGATTCATGGCCAGAAGTATGTCTGTCGGATTCTTAAATATGATTAAAAGCCAGGCCGTCATGTTAACCAGTGTTTCATAATTCACAAGAGGATCGCAATCCTTGACAGTTGGTATAGAGGAGGTATTGCCAATATCTCTTTGCCCCCAGTGGGAGACTTTTGAAAATTTTGTAAAAGCTATTATTATCCTATGAAACCAGCAATACCAGACTCTCATAATCTTTGCCAAAATCTCATAATCCTTGGTGGAGTAGTCTCATGACAGTCTGAATGTTTTACCACATACTTTTTTTCTGGATCTTTTGCCATAATACATAATAGTTTGGTCACCATTGTATTAGCTTGGGACGCCATAATAAAATAGGATGGGCTGGGTGGCTTCAACAGCAGAAATTTATTTTCTCACAGTTCTGGACGCTGGAATTCTGAGATGATGGTGCTAACATGGTTGGGTTCTAGTGAGGGCTCTCTTCCTGGCTTGCATTCAGAGCTCTCTGCTACTTTCTCCCTGATCTCATAACAACATTAATCCTATCAGATTAGGACCCTATCCTTATGACCTCATTTAACCTTAATTACCTCCTAAAGATCCTTCCTCCAGATACAGTCATGGTGTTGGGTAAGCCTTCAACGTTTGAATTTCAGGGTGATCCAATTCAATCCATAGCAACTGGTAACCATTTATTGAGATGCTAGTAAATGCAAGATGCTGTACTAAGTACTTGAGCTCTACAATAGGTGAGATGCAAATCCAGGCAGCAGGCGAGCTTGCCATGTTGGACCACGGTTCAAATACGATGGTATCTAACACCTTATGTTGAAATTGTATTCAAATTCCCTCATTGTTGTTCAGTATATCTAAGGAAGTTTTGATATGTGGTTCAGATTTATTTATGTCTGTCTGTCTGTCTGTCTGTCTGTATTAAATAACCATCTCAAAGAATTCCGTTCTTATAGCAGTAGAGGTCTGAATTACGGAGATGATACATTAAGCTACTCTTGGTTCCCGGTGAGATGAGTAACTGAGATAGTATGAAGGTTTGGTGAGTGGCATTGATAAAGCTGGGTCACATTTGATTGTGAGCCTAATTTCCGTCTTGTATTAAATCCCAGGGGTGTCATCACAAAGTACCTACCATCAATGAGGCGGTTAAAAATAATGGCAGTTTGTTTTCTCACAGGCCAGCAGTCTGAAGTCAAGGTGGAACCAGGGCTGTGCTCCCTCAGGAGTCTGGAGGGCAGTTCTTCCTTGCCTCTTCCCAGCGTCTGCTGGTGTGCGGGCAGTCCTTGGGGTTCCTTGCCTTGTCGATGCGTCACTCAAGTCTACTGTCATCATCACATGGTGTTCTCCCTGGGCGCCTCTGCTGCATGGCCATCATCCTCTAAGAACACCAGTCATACGGTATTAGGGGCACACCATACTCCTCTTCTTGGCTCACTCACCCTATTTCAAATCAGGTTCTGGGTGTTAGGATTTCAACATACATTTTTCTTGAAGGGAGGGGGTACAATTCAACCCCTACCACCTCTGAAAGAGAAAGTATCTCAAGAATCATTTTATTTATTTATTTACTTTGAATTTACATCCAGATTAGTTAGCATATGGTGCAACAATGATTTCAGGAGTAGATTCCTTAGGGCCCCTTACCCATTTAGCCCATCCCCCCTCCCACAACTCCTCCCGTAGCATGCATTTGTTCTCCATATGTGTGAGTCTCTTCTGTTTTGTCCCCCTCCCTGTTTTTATATTATTTTTGTTTCCCTTCCCTTATGTTCATCTGTTTTGTCTCTTAAAGTCCTCATAATGAGTGAAGTCGTATGATATTTGTCTTTCTCTGACTAATTTCACTTAGCATAATACCCTCCAGTTCTATCCACGTAGTTGCAAATGGCAAAGTTTCATTTTTTTTGATTGCCGAGTAATACTCCAGATATATATATACCACATCTTCTTTATCCATTCATCCACCGATGAACATTTGGGCTCTTTCCATCCTTTGGCTATTGTTGATAGGGCTGCTATAAACATTGGGGTGCATGTGCCCCTTCGAAACAGCACACTTGTATCCCTTAGATAAATACCTAGTAGTGCAATTGCTGGGTTGTAGGGTAGTTCTATTTTTAATTTTTTGAGGAACCTCCATACTGTTTTCCAGAGTGGCTGCACCCCCAGTTTGCATTCCCACCAGCAGTGCAAATGAGATCCTCTTTCTCCTCAGCCTCACCAACATCTGTTGTTGCCTGAGTTGTTAATGTTAGCCATTCTGACAGTTGTAAGGTGGTATCTCATTGTGGTTTTGATTTGTATTTTCCTGATGATGAGTGAAGTTGAGCATTTTTTCATGTGTCAGTTGGCCATCTGGGTGTCTTATTTGGAGAAGTGCCTGTTCATGTCTTGTGCCCATTTCTTCACTGGATTATTTGTTTTTTGGGTGTTGAGTTTGATAAATTCTTTATAGATTTTGGATATTAACCCTTTATCTGATATGTCGTTTGCAAGTATCTTCTCCCATTCTGTCGGTTGCCTTTTAGTCTTGCCGATTGTTTCCTTCGCTGTGCAGAAGCTTTTTATTTTGATGAGGTCCCAGTAGTTCATTTTTGCTTTTGTTTCCCTTGCCTCCGGAGACGTGTTGAGTAAGAAGTTGCTGCGGCCAAGATCAGAGAGGTTTTTGCCTGCTTTCTCCTCAAGGATTTTGATGGCTTCCTGTCTTACATTGAGGTCCTTCATCCATTTTGAGTTTATTTTTGTGTCTGGTGTAAGAAAGTCCAGGTTCATTCTTCTGCATGTCGCTGTCAGTTTTTCCAGCACCACTTGCTGAAGAGACTGTCTTTATTCCACTGGATATTCTTTCCTGCTTTGTCAAAGATTAGTTAGCCATACGTTTGTGGGTCCATTTCTGGGTTCTCTATTCTGTTCCATTGGTCTGAGTGTCTGTTTTTGTGCCAGTACCATACTGCCTTGATGATTACAGCTTTGTAGTATAGCTTGAAGTCTGGGATTGTGATGCCTCCTGCTTTGGTTTTCTTTTTTAAGATTACTTTGGCTACTTGGGGTCTTTTCTGGTTCCATACAAATTTTAGGATTATTTGTTCTAGCTCTGTGAAGAATGCTGGTGTTATTTTGATAGGGGTTGCATTGAATATGTAGATAGCTTTGGGTAGTATCGACATTTTAACAATGTTTGTTTTTCCAATCCAGCAGTGTGGAATATTTTTCCATTTCTTTGTGCCTTCTTCAATTTCTTTCATAGGCTTTCTATGGCTTTCAGTGTATAGATTTTTCACCTCTTTGGTCAGATTTATTCCTAGGTATTTTATGGTTTTTGGTGCAATTGTAAATGGGATCGATTCCTTGATTTCTCTTTCTGTCGTTTCATTGTTGGTGTGTATAGGAATGCAACCGATTTCTGTGCATTGATTTTATATCCTGCAACTTTGCTGAATTCATGAATCAGTTCTAGCAGTTTTTTGGTGGAATCTTTATGGTTTTCCATATGGAGTATCATGTCATCTGCGAAGAGTGAAAGTTTGGCCCCCTCCTGGCCGATTTGGATGCCTTTTATTTCCTTGTGTTGTCTGATTGCAGAGGCTAAGACTTTCAATACTATGTTGAATAGCAGTGGCGAGAGTTGACATCCCTGTCTTATTCCTGACCTTAAGGGTAAAGATCTCAGTTTTTCCCTATTGAGGATGGTATTAGCATTGGGCCATTCATATATGGCTTTTATGATCTCTCGAGAATCATTTTTAAAGATCAAAAATCTTTTTTGACAAAAACATGTAGAATATAATAGCTACCCATTTTCCAGACTCTTGCTGAAGATATCTACATAAGAACAAAATTCCAAAGAACTTTTCTACTCCTATAGTGGGTCATAAAAAAAAGTCCAAATCAATTTGTTTCTATTGATAGTTCTAAAATCAAGCATTCTGTGCAATGTAATTATGAAGAGAAATTGTCTACAGAAATAATACCCCATTTTACATAATAATGTAATTTCATGAATCATACAGATTTTTTACAGCCAGATTTTCAAATATCTCTAGATATCCTTATCACAAGTTCAGGATTGAATTCCTTTTAGAAAACATTTGTTTTTGCCATAAAGTTGTAGTATAGAAGGTCAGATATGAACATGACAAATTCGGGTGCTATTTATTTTTTAATTGTACTGCTCTAGAGTCAAAAGACATGACTCCTAATTTTTCTAAAAGAAATCACTCTTCACATGTTTTAAAAAGTTAAGGGAAATGTTAAATTTTTGCCTTCAATATGGTACTATTTCCTGATGTTATTGAAAAGAATGTTTACCTGCATACCTAATTCTTTTGTTCGACTTTCTTGTGGAATAAAAAAGACATAACAACATTCTCTTACACATAGTGACTGTGCATTTTACATTTCTGTTACATAATTGTGCTCACTGAATGATGTAATTGGGGCCGCAAGGTACCTTCTCTGCTGGGCATAATTCTAACTCATTATGGCAGGTTTACGGGAGTTGTGGGAAAAAAAAAACTAGAAAATAAGAGTGATCATCAGTGGCATTAAGTAGTTGTAGCCATGAGAAACATAGGATGTAGCTAAAATCCCAATATTGGAAGATTTGTATGTACGTTAGGAGGGGGAGGGATGTCTGTATCACTGCATCAGTATTCAGAACCATACCTTTTTATCATAAATTCTTGTAATGCTCCAGAAAATTGAAGAATGTGTAGAATTAACAAATCTGATTCATGTGTAGGAGGGATAAATGCGCTTTGAATATATTTCTTGACATTTACATTGCACAGACATAACCAGGTAAATGGTCTTCCTATGAAATACAGGTAACCTGAAACTGTTTTGCTTAAGTACCACTGGGGTAAAGAAGGCCATACACATCTATGTGTTTTGCCTATCGAATAACTCTCCTAAACATAGCTTAATCAGACTGGCTAAAAAAGAACAATTTTAAAGAGAAGATGTTTGTAGATCTTGGTGAACACCGTGACAGTATAAACAGGAATCCCTCTAAGTGGTCAAGATGAACTTCAAAATTTGTGAGAGCTGACCAAAGAGATAAAACACCACCTTTCCCCTTTAACTGCTCATTGATGAGAAGTGTGTGACTTCTTAGGTAATCTTAAGGAAAAATTAAAAGTTTTCTTATGTGTCCAGGAGAGTTCTATATAAAGAAAACTTATAACATGTTCCTGTAGAAGTTTGGAAGCTATGTTATACCAGTTGCCATTACAACTTGTCTTATAAGATCAGCGGAACCAAGAAACCTGTATATTTACCGTGTAGACCTACCCCAAGTATTACTCCCTAAACTCCTTAAGCTCTTATCTGTTGCCCCTTTCTTCCCTTCTCATCCCTTCCCTCCCTTCTTTCCATTTTTTGTTCTTTCTTACACACCTTTCCGACCAGAAGGGTAGGCTCTGTAAAAGGAGGGAAGTTTTCTTTGCCAGAATAGCTTGAGCTCAGATAGGACTCAGTCAGCCAAAGGGAGAAGAATGTTCAGGCAGAAGGGACAGTGCATGCATTTTCCGTAGTATATATGAGAGGCTCAGTGAAAATCAGTGTGGCTGAAACAAAGAGAATAAGAGGGCAGGGAAAAACCAGCCTATTTAATAAGAGATGTTAAAGATTTTCCTTATGTCTTAAGTGCAATGGGAAGACATTAAGTTTTTTGAGCAAGAGGTACCACAGAAGATGATATTTACAACTTGAAAACGATTGAACGATAGTGTGGAGCAAAGAGTGGAAGGAGTCAGAAGTGTGCCTTCTAAATGACCAAAGGAAGACGTGTCTGTAGCAACAGCAAATTTTCAGAGGTTAGTAACGTTGAGATCATAAGATGGCATTCTCCTGATACGTGGCATTTCTCCTAAGACACGGCACTTGGCTCTTACAGTTTTCCACACAATGTTCAAATAAGGTCTTGAATCAAATATATGAAGGCGTATCGTTTGAGAATAAATAGACTGGAAATTCCAAGTGGCTTTGCCATTGGCCTCCTTCCCATTAAATAAATAATTACTTTACATTATGATCCAGATTTCCATAGAAGCTCCATAATTCATAGAGTAAAGACAGTCTGTTTCCCAAGTAACCTTTGTGTTTCCATGTAGCATACATATAGAACCACGGTTGTGTGTGTGTGTGTGTGTGTGTGTGTGTGGCACATGCCACTGAGGCAGTCCTGATTAATGCCCATCTCTTATGAGCCAGTGATTCAAAAATTAGTCCTAATCCTGAATGAGTAGAGTGGCAGCCACTGTTAAACCCAGATGTGATTGCATATCAGCAGACAAAACTATTGAAGAAATGCTTCAAAAACTTCTTCCTATATAACATGCAATAAACAGCATTTCAACATGTATTCCATCACACAAATAGAGTATTTTATTTGCTTTGGAAACAAACTGAACTTTGTATTACAAGCTACGGTTTGGATTCTCTGGATAATAATCCTTTGCTTTGATTTTTCTGGGCTTCTTTTCAGCATTTCAAAGAAATTGTGAAGTCAGTCTCAGGCCTAAAAGGACTGTGAGGTTCTCTGAAAATTATAGTGTCTATATTCACCTGATTATTTTAGCCTCCCGGCTTACTTCAGATGTTCAGCCCTAGAGGGAGAGTTTAGCTCTGTCTGCTTTCTGATTAAAGTCATTCTTAAGCATGTTACATGGGATGCTGGATATATATGTTCATGGACTTCACTTTCACAAATGACCACACTGTGACATTATTTTTAACCGTTTCATGATTGTTTGTTTTCAGAATTAGGAATTTGATTTTACGTTTTCTGTATTCGTTATTTTTGTACTTTGTGCCTGTGCACAGTTTTATGAAAAAATTTAATTAGAGATGAGAACTTGTCTGCACAGGTAATAGGTCTTGACAGTGACCTCCTGATTCTAGAGAGTTATGGAATATTTCACAGTTTTAATGAACCACAGATTTGGCTAAAACAGAGGTGTGTTTGAAATCGCATGATAGTTTTAGCAAAAATTTTACACAGTAATAGACCTTGAATAAATTATGTATTACTTAGCCCTAAGTTCTTAAGGTATAAAATGTAACCCAACTTCTAAAGACACTAGGTCATATTGGGAATATTGCTATTTTAATTTTGCTATTTAATAATGAATGTGGTCTATTTTAATATTTATGTTAACTTTTTTCATGCCACCAATTTCTTTGGTCTCAAAGGATTATTAATGATAGTATATGGGATTATCCTAAAGGGAGAAGAGAGTTGTTTATAAGTAAGTCTCGATGTTCTTTGGCAAGTTTCTCTTCTCTCTCCTGTCTCGTTTCTTTTTTCATAGTTTATGTAGAATCTTACCTTTTTTTTGAATGCCACACTCCTCAAGTTGAAGATCACGGGGCCTTTTATAATGTTCAGTAAAGAAAACATATTTCTGTTAAGAACTACTTTTATTTGCACGAGGATAATGGGGGCTCTGTCCATGTTACAAACAATGAAAATTCCTCCAGATGGTTCAAAAGACATATTTATGAACACAGGACACATTGTTGGCTTCCAGTGCTGTTTTCAGTGGTGAATGCTGAATAAGACAGCCAGAAGATCACATACCTTTAGCATGATTAGTGCTAGGGGGACTCATACTAAAACATGGGGGCAGTCAAGGAAGAATGAGTGTCAGAAAAGAAGAATGATAGGACCAAAGCTCTCTCTGGGAACCTGTGGGAGAGCATTGGAATGCATCCAGTAAAACGGGCTGTCAAATCAAAAGTCCAGTTAAAGCATCTTCCCTCGAGCTACAATGTATCAGATGTGAATATTTCTCTTGTTACCTTGTGATTATTTTATTTTATAGATTGAAATGTGAGTTACTACGTACATTCTTGAAATGATTTTCAGAATTCTTTCAGTTACTCTTTCAGTCCTCTTGCTTAGTTTAGATCTAGTTTGATCTCAAAATCATGGCCCAACAACTGTTCTATTATAGTCATTAGATATTGAAGGGGAAAAAATCTACCAAACTCTAATTTCTTAAGATGATTAAAATACTAAATAATTTTATAGAATTCTTATTTATATAATTATTTACATAATTAAAGTCTTACTATGGTTGATAGAATGATATTGGAGACAATTTAGGGCTTTTTTTCTACTGCTACCAATTCTTCCTTTGTTTAGGTCCAAACTACTAAACCAGACTACAGAGGTATTTCATCTTTGTTAGTAACTTCAACCCTTAAATGAAGGATAGATTGTTGGTCTCCAGAGTAGATAATGAAAGTCAAGACAGCTTCATTAAAATCTTATAATATATTTGGTATAGGTTCTATGTTGACAGCAAATCTTTGCAGGTGAATAAAGTAGCCCTTGCTAATTTAAAAGCTAGACATACGTTATAGTCTTAATGATCTTGAGAATTATATTGAATACACATCCCTCAGTAAGGAGGGAGTGTGGTGTGATACAATCTGCCAGCATTGATTTCAAGTCCTGACTGTGCCCGTGACTAATTGTTTAATCTGTTTAAGCCTTTGCTTCTTTGTATGTGAAATGGGTATGATGATACTTACCGTATAAGATTATTTTGAGGACAAAAGGAACTATATCTCTAAGATGCCTGAAAAGCCCTTGATAAATCATCTCTTCCTGCCTCCTTCACTTCAATGAAAGGAAAAATATCCTTATTCCAAAATGATAGATTGCATTTACTCTGTCTGGAAGATGTTATGTTTAAGACCCTGTTGAAATGCTATTACTATATCTTTGGAAGTATCTTCTATCCTTTAGGGTAGAGGCCCTGTCACTTTCAACAGTTTAATATTATATTTCAACTTATAGATGATGTGTCCTCTAGAGGCCAGGAGATACTGGAGACTATCACTAACAAAAAGTTCAAAACATCACCTGTGACTGTTCATTATTGTTACAAGATTTTTGGACTCCCAAGATTATCGTTATCTTTTAATCTGTTTAAAAATATAACTTTATTTTGAATCAAATAATGCAGTGAAATGGCCTATATTTTCTTCTGCGTCTTGCATCTTTTGTTTATAAGTCTACTTCAGGAATATTTTCTTACCCCAAAGAGATAGTGTGGGATGCCTGAGTAGTTCAATAACATTATGATCTCACGGTCTATATTTATTGCTCACAAAATGTCTGTATTCTATTCAATAGTGATAGATAAATGATACTTTATTGAGGCACCATAAATGGCAATACATCATGGTTTACATACTTCAGTTGATTTTATGAAAAGCCTTAATTTGGTCCTAAGAGAGGGGCGGTGACACATGAAATTGCGGAATATAGACACATTGGAGAATTGTCAGTGAAATAGACTCTCTATTCTTTCATGCAACCACCGGGACCACATACATATGAAAATTTGTTTACGCTAAACATCATAGGAGTGAGTGACTTTCTACATGCTTTCTACTATAGACGTTTTAACACACTGCACATTCGGAGCCACGGATTCATCGCAGCGGCTGCACATTGTGGTGGAATAGGGCCTTGCCTCAGATGTATTTATTGTCTGTGGGACAATTTTTATGTGTAGTCATGACTATGATAGATAGTAAACGAACCCATAAAACTGACCTTCAACAATTTACATGCACCTTTGTGAGCTGGCAGAAAGAGCCTTGGATTTATTATATACCTCTTTTATTGCAAAGTTATAATTATATCGGTGTAGGAGATAGTCGCAGGGCCCTAAGCACAAAGTTGTCCAACATCAGCCAGGCAGGCAAGTCAAGGGGTATTTGTATCATTTTGTTAAATCCCTTAAGTGTACCTTTCTTGGTCATCAGACTATTTATGTTATTACTCATTTGTGTTTCCCCCACCTGCACTACATATTTGGGCTTTCTAGAAACTTTAAAAAGCAGAATATTTGCGGAGCTCATTATTTTAATATCCTCAGAAATGGCATTTATTAAATCTAGTTTTTCTTAGTATTTTGTCTTAAATTTTACTTGGGCTGTCGTATCCAGATTATTTGCTTCTTTCTCTCTCACTCTTGCTTTCTCAGTCTCTGTCTCTGACTCTGGGTCTCTCTGTCTCTGTGCTCCCTTATTTTCTTTCAAGACGGAAGACGATATTTATGTGGTAGAATATTTTTTGTATGAAAACAACTCAGAATGAATTTTAACCAGAGATTTGGGGAGGCCGCGAATGTATTCAGAGGGATTTTGGTTGGGGAGGATATTTGACCTGTGGAGTTCACAGAGCTCTCAGTGGAGAGGCTCTGCTACTTGAGCGAGGTGAACATGGTCAAATGACTTAATCTCACAAAGCCTCAACTTTTTCATCTGCTAAATGGAAGCAATATGCTTCAGATGGTTTTTCTGTCAGGTAAGTGAGATAATACAAGAAAGGCAAGTCACTTAGTTCATGGTGCAGAGTAGGCATTACAAAATATTAGTTATAATATGTGATAAATTCATAATAATAACCTATTCGTCTTATAATAATAAATTATGTTAAAATTACTAAAAACTAAATGAAACATACTTTCTCTTAATAAATGTGTATTAGGAGATTTAATCCTCTTCTTAAAATTTAGTTTGGAGACCCTGCTTTAAAATACTTGCTCCATTTCTTTTTTTCTTTTTTTTCTTCTTTTTTTTTTAAATGAAATTTATTGTCAAATTGGTTTCCATACAACACCCAGTGCTCATCCCATCAGGTGCCCTCCTCAATGCCCGTCACCCACTTTCTCCTGCCTCCTACCCCCCATCAACCCTCAGTTTATTCTCAGTTTTTAAGAGTCTCTTATGATTTGGCTCCCTCCTCTCTAACTTTTTTTTCCTTCCCCTCCCCCCACGTGGTTTACATATACAATGGAATACTACTTGGCAGTGAGAAAGAATGAAATACGGCCTTTTGTAGCAACGTGGATGGAACTGGAGAGTGTGATGCTAAGTGAAATAAGTCACACAGAGAAAGACAGATACCATATGTTTTCACTCTTACGTGGATCCTGAGAAACTTGCTCCATTTAAAAGAAGCTGTGTAGCATACGTTTTAACGTTTCCATGAAATAAGTGATCACTACCTGTCAAGGAGTTCTTTTCCGCAGACTTTGTTCTCATCCCTTTTGTAGATCTTTTATAGGACACTTCCTAGCTTCACAAAGAAGAAATAAGAACATAGGACTCATACTGGGATTTGGCAGCAAGGTCCCACATTCAGAAAATTGCAGCTGGAAGTTTTTTGGGTTTTTGTTGTTGTTGTTGTTTCCCTTTGCTCCAATTTTGTCAAATTATTTAACTTGAAAAAATGTTTGTTTTTACATTATGCATCATTTTCTTCTCAGTGCTGCTACACGACCTTGAAACAGTTTTCTGGACTTGAAGTTTTGGTAGCTATATTATTGCAGACTGACCTGTAAGTTCATATTCTTCTTTAGAGGTAAAACATGAACCCATATCTCAAAATTAGGCATCCAGTGCTTATATGTTAACCACCGGAGGGGGGTTCATACCTGTATTAACTCAATTCACTAGAGCCTATACCAAGTTTTCGTATTATTCCTGACATAATATTCTTTTCGAAGTGCGTGCTTTATGTTAGGCCTTATCGTGCGTGTTATACTATTTAATTATTACAAGAATCCCATATACAGGTCTTATTTCTCTCATTTTTGTAAATGAGGACTCGGAATCTCAGCTTAACTCACTGTCCTATCACACAGTTGTTAAGTAGCAAAGCTGCAATCCAAGCCTATGTCCATCTGACTTCAAAACACATTCTCTTTCAATTCCACCATGCTGTGCCTGCACTTTTAAGTGAAATATCATGAATATCCTGGATCAAAGAAAAATCTTTATATTGCAAGAAACACTTGACTTATTGAACAGAGTTTCAGATGAACATACCCATTTAAATGCATTTACATCTTGCTTAAAGGCAGTACTTTCCAAGGAAACTGAAAATAAGCAATTAGATTTAATTTACTTGCAGGTGCACACCTGAGGCCATACCTACACCAGCCAAATAAATGGAGATTTGGGTATCTTTCACCAGGGAGCAGTAATATCTGTGATGCCATTTTGCAAAATGTATAATCGCACAATATATTTCCATTTAAAACAGTATAGCAGATTAAATCCTCTCTGCCAGTGTATTTCTCATATTTCACTATTTTATTGCAGTATTGTAATGACTTTTTCTGCCTCGGTATAACATCTGAACCTCACAAAAAGGAACATCAAGTGCCATTTAAATCACCTGCATTTGGAAGACATTGCTAATATATTGCAAATGTACAAAATTATTTTTCCAAAAACAGATATATGAAGATTAATAATGACATTACTGATAAGTTTTTATGTGTATTGTGAAGTTAGTGATTAGTGTCAATGTTTCAAAATTAATATTTTGAAAAAATTGTCAAAAATTACTTTTTTCAGACTCAGCAGGAATAAAACGAGACTCCAGAGAGGAAATACTTTATTATTTATGTGGTAAAAACTCTTACATGACAAATAATTACTTTCTTTTTTTTTTTTTTTAATTTTCTTTTTCCAACATTTATTTATTTTTGGGACAGAGAGAGACAGAGCATGAACGGGGGAGGGGCAGAGAGAGAGGGAGACACAGAATCGGAAGCTGGTTCCAGGCTCTGAGCCATCAGCTCAGAGCCCGACGCGGGGCTCGAACTCACAGACCGCGAGATCGTGACCTGGCTGAAGTCGGACGCTTAACCGACTGCGCCACCCAGGCGCCCCGACAAATAATTACTTTCTGACAGCTACTGTAACTAATTTTTATTTATTGATGGTGAATCACAAATATTATAGTTGAAGTTCTACAAATAAGCAATAAATATGGACAAGAGAAATGTCATAATGTTTATTTTCAGTTCTTTGATTAATGAAGTGGCTATTTGAATATTCGAGCTAATTTCTTTCCTTAAAATGTTGTAAAACTTGAGATAGATTTTATATTTGCTTCAGTTGTTGATTATTCTATCTGTGGTAGTATGGGTCAGCTCTGGTTGGCTTTGTTTTTGAGAGTTATAAATTACTAGTTTAAGGGCTCCAAGCTTATAACAAATCATTCATATTTTTAACTGAACTTTTGTTCGAGGTAATTGTAAACCCACATAAAACTGTAGGAAATAATTCAGAGAGATCTCTTGTACACTTTTCCTAATTTCCTCTAGTGGTAACAATTTGTAAAACTCTAGTTTAATATCACAAGCAAGATACTAACATGGATTCAAACCTCCTATCGTATTCTGATTTCTCCTGTTTACTTGCCCTTGTTTGTCTGAGTGTGTGTGTGTGTGTGTGTGTGTGTTGAATCCGTAATTTTTTTTGAGAAGTAGAAGTGTTCTCAGGAAGTTTACGTAGTTCATTAGACTGTTTGTAGTGCGCAGAAAGGTGTTTACTGGGTAAATGTCCGTGGTATTCGTAGATGATTTGTTTAGTTTGATTTGCATTTCCATGACTAGAAGTTAAATAAGAACCTCCTGGGTTAAAAACCTTGAAGGATTAACCTCCACTTCCTTTCGAGAGTAGGGAGACACAGTTCTCTCAGGCTGCCTCTCCCATGGATTAAGAGTATACTGTTACACAGGATGGAATCATAAATTCAGCAGCCAAGAGGAACTCAGTTTAACTTTTATAAACTCATTAATCTCTTTTTAAGAATCATTTCTTTACTCATATATTTGGAAGAGATTAAATCTATTAACGCAGTATGAAAAGAGATACTGTTTTCTAACATTTCAGTGATTATCCTTCATGTGTTACTTTATATTCATCTTATTCTCTGTAGTTGAAGTCACTCTATATACTTTTGCGAAGAGTATCTTCACACTCCCTCTTCCTTCCCTCTCTTCCTTTCCCCCTCTTCCCTTCCTTCCTTCCTTCCTTCCTTCCTTCCTTCCTTCCTTCCTCTGTGTATTCACATAATACTTAAGAAATTCTTACTTTCTTCAAAGTATCATACTAGGTATGAGGAACAAAGTTGATTAGACACGATACCTTGTTTTCTGATTTGTATAACTTTATAATAGCCAGATGTTATTATTGATACTAGTCAGACATACACATGTACGTGCTCACTTGCTACAGAGTACTCTCATGGATGTCGGTGCAGAGAAAGAAAGCAGATTTTCAACAAGTCTAACTGGAAGTGACTGCTTATCCAACGATGTTTTGGAGGACTGCCTTTCCGTGTCCATTTTGGTACTCGACCCAGTATTTCCGTGCGAGTTACAAAACCAGGAACCGTTAGTTTTCTCAAATGCTAAAATTCTGAAATGAAATTTCATGTTCCAATATAAATTGTTTAGGTATAGGAGTAAGAAAACCTC
Organism: Prionailurus bengalensis; assembly: GCF_016509475.1. Lineage (NCBI taxonomy): Eukaryota > Metazoa > Chordata > Mammalia > Carnivora > Felidae > Prionailurus > Prionailurus bengalensis. Next base: position 50,970,171 of record NC_057353.1, read on the forward strand.
TGTGGTCTGAACTATTTAGGGAATGGTCAGTCCTAGAATGGGTATTAGAATTTACGTAAAATTGGAAGATTTGTTCTTTTATTGCATACAGTGGAAACTCTATTTATGACTAACAGTATTCCAAGTGAGGTCAAGTGGGGATCACCATGATTTATAATTGGAGACTTCCTTCACCCTACCCTAATGATGCAGGCCCCTTCTTTTCTTGTAATTGCATTGTGTGTATGTAAATTAATTTCTCTGCGGTACTTTAGAATTTATTCTATGAAGTAGTCTCATTTCAAATATTGTTTATATTCTTCTCTCACTTCAAGCTCCTGTTTCAAATTTTAGCTTTGTTTCTGTCCGTTTGATTATCGTTTCCTGTGATGAAGCTGAAACTAAAAACATTCTACTCTAATTCTATGTTCTGGAAAAAAGGAGGTGTAATGGCTCGTATGGTTGTGATTACATATAAAGGTGGAAGTGTTTGCTCTGTTGTAGACACAAGTTGGGTTTGAAGTACTAATTTAATGATCTTTAGTGAAGCAAAATTATTTAAGGAAGGTGATCCCCAGAATGCACAATGATTATGAGTAATGCTTGTTGCATATTTGTTCAGCAAATAAATCAAAAAGTGATTTGGTTAGGACTATATGCCATGTACTTGTCCCACAGCTTGCTTACAGAACCATAATCTTTCCTGGCGTACATGGGTTAATAATAAATACTGATAAATCCTGTCATTGTGTAGGTAACCTTGATTTGTTCATACTTTGTTGGCTTTGAAAATTCAAGAGAATAAATTAATACCAGACTTAAAAGTGCCATTTTTTCCTGAAGACATACTTTATTTAAGTTTAACATCCTTGGCTTAGGGAGCGCAAATTGCTGGACAAAATGGCCAAAAATAATGATGATAGATCTGCATTTTCACAGGGTTTTGGCTAAGGAATAACCTTAGATTTTGATAAAGAGAGATATGTAAGTATGAGAGATTAGAGTAAAAAATATTTTTGAAGAAATATTGGAGGGAGTATCTGTTTATATTTGGAGTATTGCCATTTTTACCATCAAGAAATTAGGATTGCCCGTGACTTTAATTTAACTGTCCAGTATATATTTAATCACTGTTATTCAATATAGCAGTGTTTGCGAGAGACTTCTGTCTCTCACATAGTGGATGATTGTAGCTATTCTTTAATTATGATCAACTCTTCTTTCCTTTATTGTGACTTATTTAGTTGTGTCACTTTGAGTCAGTGTTCTATCCAGTTAAAAAGAAAAAGGAAGTAATATGTACATCTACACTAAATAACTTAGGAAAAACAAAGAACATTATTCTCAAAAAAAAAAAGATTGTGACAACAAATAAAGATGCTTTTACTTTCATTTAAGTGGTTTACCATGGGCATCACTTTATTTCCCAGCTACTGCTCTTAAGTTTGTTGTAAAAAGAGACCATTAGGTAAAGGACCCAATATGTCTGGCACATGATAAGCACCCAATACATGTTACAGATTTTATCTTGATTATTCTATAATTGAGAATATTTGAAGAGAGAAATGAAAAAAATCTAACGATGGCCAGTAAGATAGGATAAATATTTTCTTTTGTTTTCAGTATTTTTCTTTCTTTTTTACTAATGTATAAGCAAGTTCCTTATTTTCTCCTTTTTGGCATTCTATGTGAAGATAATGTCAGTGGAACAGTTAATCTTGGTTATCTGAAAATGGAATGGGTGACTCACCTTTGATGTGAACCTTCACAGCTTACATACCTTTGCCTGGCTTAGCTCTGAAGTTAAGAGGAAATACCAGAGTGGGGTTACTATGCACTGAAGCTCTCCTCTACCTGTGTGGGTGGAGTCAGCTCTGGGAGCTGCTCCTGTCATTTGTTGGATTCAATATGATATTTTATGCCTCCATTTTTTTTTTCATATGGAATGAAAATGGTTCTGGGTAGGAGCACCTGGGTGGCTCATGTATGACTGACTCAGGTCATGATCTTGCAGTTTGTGAGTTTGAGCCCCACGTCGGGCTCTGTGCTGACAGTTCAGAGACTGGAACCTGCTTCAGATTCTGTGTCTCCCTCTTTCTCTGCCCTTCTTCCTCTTGTGCTCTCTCTCTCTCAAAAATAAATAAACATTTAAAAAAAATAAAAGGTTCTGGGTAAAATCTAGTTCTAGTGTGGGTAGTTATGATTATCAAACAAGGCTATATATTGAATACAAGTAGTTTTTACCTGTGTGCTTCATTTTCCTTCTCAATTATTCTCAATTATAAAATACAAAGGTGAAATTTATAGTATTTGTTGAATACTTAATATGTGTCAGATATTGTGTTGAGTCTTCTACATATACAATCTCATGTTCACAACAAAATAGGAGGAACAATTAGGAAATTCAATTGATGCCCATGGGAAATAGCAGCAAGATGGTGGCTATAAACTGGTTTTCAGGATGGTCAATAAACTTTTTGCTCATATGATCTGAAATATTGAATTCCGAGTATATATAATCTCCAATCCTAATGGTTTTTGAAATCATTGTAAGAATTTGTTTAATTTAATGATGTCCCATTGGTCATCTCTTTATTATCTGCATGTACAATTATTTTCCAGTATGCTCATAAAAGTATCATAGCTTCCTTTTTTTCATGTGATTCACTATATAAGAAAATACAAAACTGTGGGACACTCATGCATTTGGTGGAGGAGAAAATATTATAAATTATTATTACAAATAAAAGTAAAATCTTTCAGCTTATAGTGTTAGCAATGAAAAATCATTGTTTTGATTCTAGTTGAAACCTGTGCATAATTATTTCTGCAGTGTGTTATCTGTTGTATTTTAATTCTATTCCAAATAACCAATATTTAAGATGAATAATATAAAGAAATCATAATGGAGCTACAGAATGCTATTTACTGCCTGTGGTTTTTAGTTAATGAAGATAGAGAGAAAATCAGTCAAAACTTACTGATTCCATAGCTCAGGGCAAGTTATCTTGGCATTTGTATCCATCTTTCTTTTAAAAATAAAAAAAGCCTTTTTGAAGGATGTCACTAATGGACATATTTTATTCATACTTGACAGATATACATCATTCCAACATACTTCCTAGATTCTGATATTTGTTTACATTTATTCATTTACATACTAGAGTTTTACAGATACCCTTTAAATTTAATGCCCTTTTGACTGTGTGAGTATCCTGATACATAGTCATCAAATAGTGATGATGTTAAAAATCTAGAAATTAAAAAAAGAGCAGCTGACTTCTTGCATCATATGTGTAGTTTAGATAATTGTTGTCACTTCTGGGCGCCTGAGTCTGGTATCAGGAATCACATGACCACTTGTGAATGTGCTCATCCGTTAGAGGATAAACAACTGATTCTAGTTTGTCTTAGGAACAAGCAATGAAAAGGGTCCCTTCTATTACCGGGTATTATAAACTGAGGGGACATGATAGAGATACTTCTAGATGAGCTCATCTCTCTGATTTTTAGTGCTTGAGGTGATGGGCTTCTAGTTATTGCTAGTATTGTTACCTCAATTTCAGGGCTTTGTGAAATTATGAAAAAAAAAGTGAAGAAAATTTTTCTACTATTGACAATAATTTATAAGAAAAGGCTAGTATTATTTAAGGTAAAGGCAGCTTACAAGATCTTTCCCAACAACTTTTAGAAATACTATTTTGTCATACGAAAACCAGATAAAGACACCAATAAAAAGAGAGAACGACAGGCCAGTATCCCTGATGAACATAGAGGCAAAAATCCTCCACAAAATACTAGCAAACCAAATCCAACAATACATTTAAAAAATCATTTACCACAATCAAGTGCTGGTTCAATATTAGTAAATCAGTCATCATGATGTATCACATTAAGAAGAGAAAGGATTAAAACCATATGATCATTTCAATAGATTTAGAAAAAGTACTTGACAAAGTACAACACTGATTCATAATAAAAAACCCTCAACAAGGTAGGTCTAGAAGGAATATACCTGAATATAATAAAGGCCATATATGAAAAACCCACAGCTAACATCATCCTTTATGGGGAAAAACTGAGAGCCTTTCCCCTACGGTTAGGAATAAGACAGGCATGTCCACTCTCACCACGTTTATTCAAATAGTACTGGAAGTCCTAGCCACAGGAATCAGACAACAAAAAGACATAAAAGGCATTCAGATTGGTAAGGAAGGAGTAAAGCTTCACTATTTGCAGATGACATGATACTATACATAGAAAACCCTAAAGACTCCACCAAAAAGCTGCTAGAACTGATAAACGAATTCAGTAAGGTCACAGGGTACGAAATCAATGTAGAGATACCTGTTGCATTTCTGTACACCAATAATGAAGCAGCAGAAAGAGAAATTAAGAAAATAATCAATTGCACTCCAAACCATAAGATACCTAGGAATACACTTAACCAAAGAGGTGAAAGACCTGTACCCCAAAAACTATAAAATAGTGATGAAAGAAATTCAAGATGACACAAAGAAATGGAAAGACGTTCCACGCTCATGTCATACCACCCAAAGCAATCTACATGTTTAATGCAATGCCTGTCAAAATATCAACAGCATTTTTCACAGAGCTAGGACAAACAATCCTAAAATTTGTATGGAACCACAAAGACCCTGAGTAGCCAAAGCAGTCTTGAAAAAGAAAAGCAAAGCTGGAGGCATCACAATTCTGGACTTCAAGTTATATTACAAAGCTGTAATAATCAGAACAGCATGGCACTGGCACAAAAATACACACATAGATCAATGGAACAGAATAGAAAACCCTGAAATAAACCCAAAATTATATGGTTAATTAATCATCAACAAAGCAGAAAAGAGTATCAGTGGAAAAAGTCTCTTTAACAAATGGTGTTAGGAAAATTGGACAGCAACATGTAAAAGAAAGAAACTGGACCACTTTCTTACACCATACACAAAAATAAGTTAAAAACAGATTAAAGACCTAAATGTGAGACCTGAAACCATAAAAATCCTAGAAGAGAACATAGGCAGTAACTTCTTTGACATCAGCTGTACCAACATTTTTATAGGTCTGTCTTCTTTTAAAAAAATTTTTTTTAACGTTTATTTATTTTTGAGACAGAGAGAGACAGAGCATGAACAGGGGAGGAGCAGAGAGAGAGGGAGACACAGAATCGGAAACAGGCTCCAGGCTCTGAGCTGTCAGCACAGAGCCCGACGCGGGGCTCGAACTCCCGGACCGTGAAATCATGACCTGAGCCGAAGTCGGACGCCTAACCAGCCAAGCCACCCAGGCGCCCCTATAGGTCTGTCTTCTTAGGCAAGGGAAACAATAGCAAAAAGAAAAAAAAAAAACTATTGGGACTTCATCAAAATAAAAAGCTCCTGCACAGCAAAGGAAACAACAGAACTAAAAGTCAGCCTAGGAAATAGGAGAAGATATATGCAAATGACACGTCTGATAAAGGGTTAGTATCCAAATTATATAAAGAACTTATTCAACAACCCCCAAACAATCCAGTTAAAAAGTGGGCAGAAGACATGAACAGACATTCTCCAAAGAAGACATACATATAGCCAACAGGCTCCTGAAAAATGTTTATCATCACTTACCCAGCAGGGAAATGCACATCAAAAGTACAATGAGCTATCACCTCACACCTGGCAGAATGGCTAAAATCAACAGGTGTTGGTGAAGATACAGAAAAAGGAACTGTCATGCAGTTAGTGGGAATGCAAACTGGTGTAGCCACTCTGGAAAACAGTATAGTGGTTCCTCAGAAAGTTAAAACTAGAATTACATTAGGATCCAGCAATCACACTACTGGGTATTTACCCAAATAATACAAGAACGCTAATTCAAAGGCACACACGCACCCCTGTGTTTATACCACTAATGGCTATAAACACCCCTGTGCTTGTAGAATTATTTAATTATTTAAACACTGGGGTGTTTATAGCATTATTTACAATAGCCAAGATAGGGGATTAAGGAGTGCACTTCTTGTGATGGGCATCGGGTGATGTATGGAAGTTTTGAATCACTACATTGTACACCTGAAATTATTAAAGCACTGTACGTTAAAAAAAAAAAAACAGCAAAAGAAGAAGGAATACTATTTTATCTAAAATTAACATATTTACAGTACTAAACAACAGAAACTCTTTCTGTCAGCTATAATTTCTGTCGTCTTAAAACTGTGATTTACAGGGGCACCTGGGTGGCTCAGTTGGTTGAGCGTCCGACTTCAGCTTAGGTCATGATCTCACAGTCTGTGAGTTCGAGCCCCGCGTCGGGCTCTGTACTGACAGCTCAGAGCCTGGAGCCTGCTTCAGATTCTGTGTCTCCCCCTCTCTCTCTGCCCCTCCCCCGTTCATGCTCTGTCTCTCTGTCTCAAAAATAAATAAGAACATTAAAAAAAAACTAAAAAAAAAAAAAACAAACCCTGTGATTTACAACAAATTCCAGTCATCTTTTTCCTTCCAACCTGGGATTAATTTTACCTCAAGGCAGTTCTTTCTATTTCATTGGACCTCTGCCCTATAAACAATTTTATTTGTAAATAATGATGTGATTAAATGTTAACACTGAATTGTATTCACTTACGAAAGAGATTATTTCTGATCTGTTGAAGGAAAGAGATGGCTTATACTGTCTTTTGTCAGCTTTCCCTCCTCTGAGATGCTATTCCTGATTTCTCTGAGTTACCTTAGGAGCTTTTTTTTTTCTTGCTGGTCAAATTTTATCTCTTGCTTTTACCAAAAACTTCTGAAGTTGAGTCATAATTATCTCATCACCATTAGAATAAGTCCCATAAGGAAAAGATAGACATTAGATTCATGTTTGTATCTCAGTATTCCACACTGTGCCTGGCATTATGTGTTTAACAAATAATTTTAAATGAGTATATACCTTTTTAACTAAAGTTTTATTGAGTGCAGTTTTATAAATAAAATAGTCCTGAAAATAATTCTGCCTGCAGAAGTTGAATACCTGGTGAGCTATTGTAGTTCTGTTGGGTCATGCCACAAATGAGCATATGTCAGACTTCCTATGAGGGGTCACTCCACAGAAATGATGTTTTCAGAGGCAGTTGCTTCTATGTAGAGGAAAGGATCAAACCTTAGATTTGTGTAACAAGCTCTGAATTTTTGGAAACCACACTCATGAGTAATAGTATCTGCCATCTTGCCTAGTTGGCTTCCTTCCTCTTTCTCTCTTTCTCCTTCCCTCCTTCCTCTTTCCTTATCTCCCTCCTTCCAGAGCTGGTGTTTTTATATCTTATATTCATGTTGGAAAGGGGCAGGTCCAAGGAAAGTAAAAAAAAGCAGGGGCGGGGGGGATGAAGAGAAGAGGAATAACATATACCGATCACAATATAGAGAGCATTTACCTACTTAACCCACTTGAGGGCTACATGTGGGCTATAGAAATATTTTACAAGCTGAAAAATGTGAGGGCATCAGATATTCTGTTTTGCAATCACTGTGTGCAGTTTCCCATCAGAATGCTTTCTTCGGAGAAAATGCCATCGACCAAATGAAAAGGTGGGGTGTTGTTTTGGAATGTTCAAAATGCCTTTTGTGCTTAGTATTGCTATGAAAAAAAGCTTATGTCCTTTCTTATGTTAGTATTGATGTGATGTATTTAATCAGACTTTCAAATTTTTATTTTATTTATTCTATAACTATTTTCTCTGAAGACTGATCATCAAGGAGAGAGGGAATGTGGGAAACTCCATGGATTTAAAACCTTGTACCTTAGATTTTTTTTCTGTCTGAAATTTTTGGGACAGAAATGTAATAGTTTATTGTGAACTCTGATAATCAAACAATAATTTTGCCACTCCGCTCTGTAAAGCTTTCTCGGTGTTTTGTTTGTTTAATCTTTTCTACCACCTTGCCTCCTTCAAAACTTGCCCTGTGGCCCCATCCTTCAGGCATTCATATTCTGCTTTCCAAATTGACTGGCAGCTAATCTTATAAATGAATCCATTCTAATGGCTGCTGATATGATACTGGGGCTTGAGGTCAATCCTTCCACCTAGTTAAGTTGTTAAAATTTTTTAAAAGAGGCAGTCTGATGAAGCAAACTGAGCATGAGAGCATCAGAAAAACAGAGTTGGAGTCCAAGTTTCACCACTAATTTTGTAACTTAAGTTTGAGCCCCAGCCCAATAAATATGATGGTAAAATTATACCGACTTTGTCTCTCAGGGAACAAACTATTAAAGTATGTATTAGAAAATGAAAAAGTGGTATGTATAACACTGATTTAAAGGCCTCTTTAGAAACAATGATTTAACCCAAAGCAGTGAAGATATATATATAGTTTCTGCAACTCTACCAGGTACAGAGCTTTGTGGGATATCTAAAAAGTTCCATGTAGAGAGATCATAAAGATATACAAATCACTATTATAAAGAAGACAATGATGAAAAATATTAGAATTAAAATCAATGCTGTAGGAGTTCAAAGGGAGAGATCACCTCTGAATTTCTGGCAAGGAGGAGCTGTATGAATCAGAGAGGTGTTCATTTAGGAGGTAACAATAGACTTCCAAAAAACGGTAGGGTTTAAGCATAACACTAATGACAGGTATTTAGAGCTCTATACCACACAGAGAAGGCTTTAAAAACACAGAGAGATTGACTAAGACTGTACCCTAAAACACAGAGTGTCAGGGAGGCTGCTTTCGGCAATATTTCTCTTCTCAGTTACGTATAACTTAAGAATATATACAACTATGAAGATACACAAGCATTAATAAGAGGCTCCAGAATTTCGAGGAAGTGACTGCAGCTTGCTTGATCTTTTGGAATTATATTTCTGGAAGTATTATCTGAAATTAATATTTTCAGCAGTATGAGTCCAAACTTCAGAAATAAAAACTTTGTGCCAACACTATAGCCTACATATCAGATCTTTCTGTCTATGAAGGCATTTTCACACCAGATACGCCTGTATCCTACTTATTGCAGATGCCATAAGTAAGAGAATTAAGTGGCTGATACACTTAATTCTTTAATGTTTGATACTAGACAGGACTTGTTCTCCCAAATTTGGGGACCCACATCAAGACTTCAGAAAACATTTCAGTAGTATGATGAGAAATGGCACATTCACGTAGTGTCAAATTATTTCCCCCACTAGATACTTATTCATTACAAAGGGAAATTTGCCAACTTGACAGTGGAGAAACCTGGCAGACACAACTTTAACCAAATCATCAAAATGACCATCACTAGTAATAGGACATATGGATCTCATGTACCCCCTGCTGTGGGACACTGGGAAGGACGCAGCATTCCTTCTGGTGACAATGCATAACCTTGGTCTCTTCATGAGGAGATACCAGACGAATGCAACTTAAGAGACAGTCTTTAAAATAATGGCCAGTGTTCCTCACTCACATCGAGGTCATGAAAGACAAGAATACGGTTTGTAAATTAGTTAATATTTACAAACAGATTAGTTAGATTAGTTAACATTAATCTTCTGGTGTTGATAATCATACTGTTGGTTATATTAGACATTACCATTTGGAGAAACTGGAAGAGGAGATAGTAGAATTTCTGTATTTTTTTTTAATTTTTTTTTTCAACGTTTATTTATTTTGGGGACAGAGAGAGACAGAGCATGAACGGGGGAGGGGCAGAGAGAGAGGGAGACACAGAATCGGAAACAGGCTCCAGGCTCTGAGCCATCAGCCCAGAGCCTGACTCGGGGCTCGAACTCACGGACCGCGAGATCGTGACCTGGCTGAAGTCGGACGCTTAACCGACTGCGCCACCCAGGCGCCCCTGTACTATTTTTTTTAAAGTGATACTTGTACTGGTTCACTGGATGAAAAATTTTAAATCCAGTCTTCTGCATGTTTCTATCTTGGCTGAGAGTACTTTATAGAGCACTGTGACTTCCCTGGATTAAAGACTTTGAAAGTAATACTGTCATTTCCCCATGTTATTTGTTCTTCTGTGAAGTCATTCTGCCATCCTTTGGCTCTCCAGTATTGTGGCCCCAAAAGTCACCTCTCCATTCCAGATATAGACCTTTTCATCCGGGTAAAACTCATCCTAATCACAGTTGATGCTTAAGAATGTTTACCTGTTAAAGTTTGTCATTGCATTTCCTTACTTCTCCATCTGCACCATTTCACAATGTGTTAAAAAAGAGAAAAAAAAAAAGACGACATCTGGATTAATATGGTTTTTGAGCTAAAGAAGTACCTAGCAAGCCAGTGGTCTTTAGTTCCATTGTGCGCCAAGTATCTTTTTCCACATTAATAAATTTAACCTGTGAGAGAGCCTGCCATTTTAACATCTAGCGAAGCAGATGTTGCCTAAAATTTAGAACTCCAAATATCAATAAGGTGCACCGATGTTCTATAGTAAATGTTCTTTAAAAGCTTGTTTCATTTTAGTCAAACAGGGTCTAGGGTTGATTTGTACCCAAAGTTTCTCCTTTAGAGTTCTTTTCTCCTGGAGAAAACAAACCTTCTCCAGCAGACCAGTGCCCTGTGGGTCCCGTCCCTTCTACGGACCTCCTGCCCATTGACTAACTTTTGACTGTTGCCCCTCCGCTGCTGTTTTCTGTGTCTGTTAGCCCAGACCTTTCACTTCTGTGATGATTCCTTCCTAACCATACCTTCCAAAGGATTGTCTCCCTCTGGGTCTCAAGATTTGAAACAGGAAGTGGGATTGGGTCAGCCTGTGACAAGGAGGGGTGTTTGGAAGGTCAGGGAGGGTTTCTGGCAGCAAAGAGACATACAGTGCCAGGTTTCTTGAGCAAGAGTGGGGACTCCCTCCTTCCTCCTTCCAGCAGCTGAAAGGAGTCCAGGAACTGCAGCTCCTCTTTCCAGTGACACTTCCAAACATTTGCAAGAGCCAGTCTCACTCCACGTGAATGTTTTCAGACACCTGGGATGAGCTGATTTTCTGTTTGTAGAAATAGACCACAGAGCAAAGGGCAAAATATGGCAGTTTTTCCCCCCTGTCTTGAACATGGTCTCTGCATAGAAAACTTATTTTGTATGTGAACATGCAGGTGAGGGCTTTCTAGTTTTATTTCAGATCATGGTTTTGTTTTTAAAAACATCTTGAATTTTCTACCTTATTACCAATGATATTACTACCTGGAACCACATTTTTATCTCTTCTATTTCTCTATGTTGAATATGGTAATTTGTAGGTTTCAGTAGGCCTTATAATAATAGAAAGAATATCCAGACCTATCATAGCCTCAGAATTAATTCTTAAAGCCAGCCGGAATACTGAAGTAAAAGATTCCTGAGTTTGTGTTATATGCTGATATATGGTGGCATATACACGTGAATTTGCTTCTTCTTAATGCTGTGCACGTTGATTGCCATGACGTTTTAGAAACTGTAGCCAAAGGGTGCATTTTTATTCTTGAGAAATGCAGTGATTTAACTGGCTCTGGGATTTAGACAATTCCAGTGTCTTGTTTTGGAGTTTTTAGGCACTGAATGCATGAAAAGGGAATGTTTCTATTTTGCCACCACCATTATGTTATCTTTTCCAGTGCAATTACAAGCTAATTCAGGCTCTTTGTGTTAGACTAATAGCTTCTGATTCGCTGCTGTCACCCAGTACCTCTTCATGCACTTTTAATAACATCTGCAGTGCCCCCAGCACTTACCTAGGGTGAGCATTTTTCTCTAAGTAGAGACTCATCTTTGGCAAATCATTAATGGAACATCAAAAAGATCCCATCTGTTAGAGTTACATATGGCTAAGATCAGAATTATCAAATATCTCATTTTTTTCTTTATTCTTTTTTTCTTTTTTTTCCCCTTTCTTATCCACACAATAAATGTAGTTGTCAGCAGGATAAGTTCATGCGCCGGATAAGGTCACAATTTCATTTAGTGACAACTTCCAACAGTACGAACTTACAAGGTTCGATTTATTAAAGAGTCAGAAGGGATAAGATCACTGCATGGCCAGCCTGATTTATCAGGGTTTGACTGGAGCACTTGAATAGGGAATGTCGTATTTCAAGTTTATGTTCAGAACTGTAGTTGTGTGTGTGTTATGACTGTATGACTCAAAAATTGAGAAGGGAAATTAGAAAAGGTATCCCTATAAGGCGATTTGTAGCCACTTAACCAAGAACTATCATTTCCTGCGCCAAACTATGCTTTGAGATGGCTCAACATAGCATAATGTAAATGGCACCGTTTGTCTTCAAATGCAGATGAAACATGCTGTTCTTAATGCCCGAGGAAACACACATAGTGGCAGCCCTGCACTTTGGCTGTGAAGATAATCAGCAGTGAAACGATCCTCTCACCCTCTTGTGTATCTGGCGGGCAGCCGTCAAATGGTTAAACCATAAAATAGCAAGAGCTCTGCCATACTTCAGCCACCTTGGCTGACTTTGAAAATGTTTTGAGATTTTTAGAATCTTTGAGCGCTTTTTGAACTCAGCATGACTTCGGGGCTGTCCATGTTTGATACCATGATGTATAATGTTTTCCAGCCATGAAGAAAATATAAATATGGGTTCTGACGCTATAGCCTTCTGTTATAGGAAGGCCTGATAAACATTATGAGCTAATTCATGTGGTCTGCTTTAAAATTTGGTTACATGTTCAGAACCAAGTTCAAACCAATCCAAATTTTATTTTCAGCAAATGAAATATGATCTTCTGTCGTCTCACTTATTTGCAGCCATGTCCTATGAAAACTGAGCCTGGAGTTAAGGGACATTCTGTAAATACCATATACATTTATGTCATCAACTTAATGCTGAATTCAGTCGAAGCATGATTGCTGATAACTATGCTAAAAGACCCACATCTTGTCTGTTCCCCTTTGGTATACTACGGTTTTCGTATAGTTTGCTTTCTAAAGAGCCATCAAAAGGACCCTATTTAAAAGAAGGAAAACAATGGCTTCGTTGTACTTTCAATAAAATAAGATTTGAGGGTATCTCTCTTGATTTTAAGTATTTCTTTCCACCAGTGAATTTCTTTTATTTGCACAAAAAAGTGAGTTGATATCTTAAAAGCTGCAGTATGTTTGGTAGTGATTTCGGACTTAGGGCTTTCTCTCTCTCTCTCTCTCTCTCTCTCTTTTTTTTTTTTTAAGTGAGGCTATCATAAGTCTTTGAGTAATCACAGACTTTTAAAAGTATGCATTATCAAGAAGATAAGAGAAACAGCCCTCAGCACTAACAATATTATCTTTTACCAAAATTGATTAGTCCATCCTATGTGTCTCAAGTATTTTGTGTGAATTTACCCAGCATGTTAAAAAAAAAAAAAGAGGCTTCTTTTTGAGGAATAGCTGCAAAAATATGAACTGGGATGAGAGGAAAAATCTTTAGTTTTCATCCGGCTCCATATTTCACAGATGAGGTAATGTAAGTAAATGTAGCAAAATGCTGAGCAAATGAAATGATTATTATTGTACTCCAAAGAGAAGATACATACTAAGACAACTTTTTTTTGTCCTTAAAATCAACTTTAACTGCACTAAAATTGAGTGTAGGAACTTGAGTGTAAGTAAATTAAGTGTATGAAGTCTTTACACAATCAACTATGTTCAGTTTATATTTTGCAATTACCACATGTCACAAACTATATTGATTACCGGGGGATAAACAGAAATTAAAAACCATACCTGTAGTTCAAGGTGCCTATTTATATTCCTGTTGAGGTGAAAAGGGTTATCAAAGAGAAACCACCAGCTAATAATTAAATACAAAACTGTGTACCATTGGATTATAAATGCCATGGGAGTATTAGGGAAGGAGAACTCAGTTTTCTCTGGAATTCAGAGACATCTGGTGAGACAGAATAGCTTTGGGTTTGATCTTGCAACATTAATAGAGTTTATCAAGTATAGTGTGTCTGCCATGTAGCAAGCACAGTTCTCTGAAAGGTGACGGTTAACCTGGACCTGAGGAGGAAAGTACAGTGAGAAAGACTTTCTTGATCTGGAGTGAAGAAGAGTCTCTTCTGAAGAGCAAAACAGAAAGTGAGGCAGGCACCGTGGAGCAACATTGTGGTTAAGATTCAGGCATAAAAGCTCAAGTTGGGATGGTCAGAAGGGAGCTAGTGGAGGAACTTGTACCAGTGAGTGAGATGGTGACCATGGAGTTTTTTAGTGTGTTTATGCTGATAGGGATTTGGAGCCTGAATTGGAGCTGTAGAGTGAATTGAGATTGGTTGGAAATCTACATCTGAGTTGATGAAACCTGGGGAATGCTGATAAGAAAGATGAACCCCCCCCCCCAAACAGAAAGGTGAATCCAGAAGATATTTGAAAGGAAGATAAGCCAAGGTATGGCGTGTATTTTGGATGGAAGTGGTAAGAGGCAGTGTGACCACAGACATTGGCGAATGGTCACATGTGTTGATGCGAGTTTGTGGACACGCTCTTAGAATGCTTCATTGTCTTTTGGGTGAAGTAGTAAGTATTTATTAGGCACTTTGCATGTGTTATGATGTGGAATAATCCTCCCAGCAGTAATATGAAGAAGATACTATAGTTCCCATTTTATATGCAGAAACCGAAATTCAGAGGGTTAAGGGACTTACTCAGGTTCACATGGCTTATTCAACAGACTCTTCTCCAATTCAGTTTTGAACTCATTCCAGCCTGTCTACTGGCCTCCCCTTCTACCAAACTCCTTTCACTCTGCATACTCATGATTTCCATTTCATCAAAAGGTATCTTTCTGGTTCTTTTCTTACTTTCATAAATTTTCACGTTACTTGATTGATCCCTCCTCCTTTACATTCTCAATCAATTGACTGCTATATCGGTTTCTTCTCTATTCTCTTGCACTTCTAATTTTCTGTGCATGCTCCTCTATCATTCTGCCTTTTGAAGATCCTTGGAACTCTGTCTCAGGTCTTCTTATTTTATTGTGATATACTCTGTCCTGGGTGAACCATACAATGGCTTTTATTGCCATAGACCAGCTAGTTTTAATTAGTGGCTAAAATGCCAAAATTTATCATTCTAGTTAAGACCTTGCTTCTGGGTCTCAGGCTTGTACTTGCCCATGTAAAATCACCTCTTGCCTTCCTTACAGCCACTTTGACCTGAATATTTCCAAACTCTAACTCTTCATCTTACCCTTAAATCTTTTTTGTGTTTGTTCTTTATCTCAGCAATATATGACCATTGACCCATTTGCTTAAGCTGATACCTGAATGGTATTGTTGGATTTTCCCTTCCCTAACTCCTAAAATCTGAATAGTCAATAGGTTCTATGGTGTCTACTTCCCAAGCCTTGTGAATGGATTACATTTCCTGAAATTTGCCCAAGGTCCAGGCTTGTCTTGTTTGTTGCTTTATGCTTGGGCATAACCCACAGTCTGACACCAAATAAATTAGTGGAATCAAAGAATGAATAAGTTAATGTATGGAGGCAAAAAAGAATGAATAAACAAATCAAACAAGAATTGGAGCTTTGCTTTCTGATTTTGAAATATCTGTCCTTTTTAAGTCAAACATCCATTTTTTATGATAAGCTGTTGGACCTGGCACTTTGACTCACCATACCAGGGTTCTTTCTACCTGTCATGATATATCATATCTGGGGAAAGAAAATCATGGTATCAGGAGCACCTTACCAACTAGCAAGTGAGTGCAAAACCCTCTTTACCAATGACAAAGCCAAGACTCGGAAAAGACATCTCTTCTTCAAGGCTGTTTAGTTGATTATTGGATAGAGTTGACTAAAAGTTAATCTTATTTTTGGTGTGATAATGTCTCCTCTATTTCATGACACTTATTTATCTTCAAAAAGAATTTAAATATTATATTGTCAAACAACATCTAAGTTGAATTAAATATAATTTCCATTTATACAATGTCTTCTCTTGCTATCATTAACCTATGTAGCTTTGGTAGTGTTCAAATGCTAATTATTGTCAATGTGTTTGCAGTTTTCTAGTGAATAAATGGATATTTTTATTTAACTACTTCAGCAACAGAATGGATTTTCCTAAACCTCAAAATAACTTCTTGATAAGCAAGAAAGGAGACTGGGATATGCCTGTTTGCCTAATAAAGTTGAAAAGATTGACTTGTTAGCTTGAACAGTTACTGGACTTTTTGTTATGGCCATGTTTAAGAGCTCGTAAAAGTAGTTTTGGTTTGCTTAAAATTCTAATGCAGAGTCAAAGACACCTCAAGAACTTTGGAGATATTTGGGTATCACTTTATGATCTGCCCTAAGTTTGTAGTTCTTAATCCATTAAAAGACAGAGCTACTTGTAAATCCACAGGTATAGATAAGAAGTCACTGTTTGACTGAGCCTGAACCCTTTTCAAATGAAAAATGTCAGTGGCAGAAAGAGAGAATGAATTACTTTTTAAAAAGGTTTTCAAAGATCCTCAGATTTCTCTGGTATCACTTAAATGTGACATGACTGGTTTTTTTTTTTTAAGTGTGTAAAAACAAGCAAATTATTTGGGCATCATTTTTATGTAGAAAAGAACATTCTTAACCAGTGTTTAGCTGAGGGATTGAAATGTATTTTATCTTTAAATAGTAAGTTATAAAGAAATTGCTTAAAATTTAAATATCATTGGAAAATTCAAAGAACTATCAGATAGAAATTAAACAGTCTCTTTTCAAGTAGAATAAAATCTTAAAGATGTAAATCACTATATTATCACATTTGAATATGAAGGCACACATTGTGGGACATTTCCCACTGAGTCCTTTTTGACATCATATTGGATTATTAGCTAGGCTCTGCCTCTGAAAATTTGGGGTATAAGCGCTCTGCTTCCAATGTACTAATCAAAAGATTGTACAAGGATGCAAAACATTTTCAGGGGAAAAATCTCAGAAATGGGTTTGTTATTCCACAAAGAGAAAACAAATTATTGTTCCATATTCCCTGGACTCTGGACTTGATACTTAAGCATATATTATTTATTGTAAATATCTTATTTATAAAGCTATATTTCAGAAGCTCAACTCATTGAATCTTTTTGGGGTCCATTTTCCTCATTACTGATCATCTTTAGCTACAGATACATCAGAGTGAAAAACAAACTGGAGGGGAGAGGTGCTGTCTCAGTTCAATGAGTTTAATGAGTTCTTCCATTTTTCGTGTATTTGGCAAGTGGGAGAGGAAGGGAGCATGAGAAGTAGGGAGAATGGTGTAGTTCTTGAAGTGACATTTTTTACCGTGAACATGGAATTGTTATTTCCATTGCATTTTCATTGTCCCGATACAGATAAATTTGTATTTCATAATGGACACAATGTCAACATTACTCAAAATTTTAGCTGGTTGTGGTTTACATAACTTTGACTTTGGTTTTCAGGATTCAAGCAATAATAGAAACATGAAAAGTAATGTCTGGTATTTTAACTATTAAACAGAGGTGACACAAATGCCAAGAAGTAAAGGAAAGATCTAACTGAACTCAGGTGGATGGTATTGCTTTTAAAAACATCAAGATTAAATCTACATATTTAAAGACAGTTACTGACTTGAACAGAAATTAAGGCCAGAGTAAGACAAAACATTTATGCTAAATTACCTACCATAACTTATGTATCGCTTAGAAAATGTAATTACTGAATACATTCTATTTTATTTAGAACTTTTCTCAGCTATCTGTGGTATATGGGTTTCCATTTATACTTCTTATTCATCCATTCGTTCCCGCTTTAATGTCTGCTCTTCAGCAGGTTGAGAAGAAATACCAATAAAAAGAACTAATACATTGTATTATTAAGATTAATATTTTAAAATACAAAGCTTTTGCTATGATAATATGGTATAGTGATACTATCAGAACATAAATATCATAGATTTAATTATTTAAAGAGAAAGATTCCAATTCTCCAAATCATGATTGAGATTTTGTTTGATTATCCCAAAGACTTTTTAGGCTGATGGCCATTCTTTGAAGATTTGAAGCCTTCAGTTAGTTTTTTTTTTTTTTAATTAATTCACTTATT
This sequence comes from Prionailurus bengalensis, assembly GCF_016509475.1. Lineage (NCBI taxonomy): Eukaryota > Metazoa > Chordata > Mammalia > Carnivora > Felidae > Prionailurus > Prionailurus bengalensis. The sequence goes on from NC_057353.1 coordinate 50,988,124, forward strand.
TCTTTATTTTATTTCTTAATTTCTTTAATGTTTATTTATGTTTGAGAGTGAGACAGACAGAGCATGAGCAGGGGAGGGACAGAGAGAGGGAGACACATAATCCGAGCCAGGCTCCAAGCTCCGAGCTGTCAGCACAGAGCCCAACGCAGGGCTCAAACTCGTCAACCAGAAGATCGTGACCTGAGCTGAAGTCAGACACTTAACCAACTGAGACACCCAGGCGCCCCTTATTCATTTATTATTTAAGTGAGCATTTGATGAATTCCTACTTTATGCTAACGTGTATACTATCTTCACTTCCTGTTTCCTTTTAATGATCCAATGTAATAATTTGGAGGGAATGAAAGAAGGGAGACCACCCTAAACTGGCTGTTTCATAAGGTTTTTTTTTTTTTTCCAAACTCTTCTGGTGACAGAATCTACATCAAATACCAAATATAAAAGAAAAATGAATTTGATTAAACATTCTTTTAATTTGGGAAAACATACATCTCTACTTTTTGTACGTGTAAATATTTTAGCCCCTGAAATTAGTAGTACCTTGAAAAAACTACCACATACTTCCAGAGACCCTCCAGATGTTGCTCACCACGAGTCTTGAATAACTATAATAAAAGTATTGTGTAAGGTGTATATCTTTAATTATAATTTTTAGTTACATTCGTGAGCAAATATAAGAATGTTAACTCTAAGCCATTGTCCTAATGTTTCTTGTCTATCCGTTTTGGCATCACAGCACTGCTTTTGGAAGAGTGTTATTATTACAGGTTCTTAAGGACTTACTAAATAGAATTCACTTCTGTAGATGATGTGTGTGAAAAAGGTGCAAGAAAGAAATTGGACTAAATCTGAATACAATTATAAGGACAAGTTTTATTTTCCTCTCAGGATAACGAGATCAGTTGGTTTTCAGACAAGCATAATTAATTGCCTTTATATGAATCCCGAGAATGTTGTGTGTGTAAAGCAAACACCCAAAAAAGAGTAAAACGTGTGGGTAAAACACACGTGAAGGTACTCTAAACACCTCTTGTTTTTATTGTCTGCAGGAGAGCTGGAGGTATTTCAGAAAGACGGGGAACGAAAAATCCAGAGTCGGCAGCAACTTCCTGTGGGAACAACCTGGGGGCCATTTGCTGGGAAGATGGACCTGAATAATAATTCCTTGGTATGTGGATGTTCTGAGATGGTTGACTCAGTATTTTGTCATAGCTCAGAAATTATCTCTGCTTGCTTCCCAGGGAAATCGCTAAAAATAACAGTTTGTTTTTTCTTTTTCATGGCCCACAAAACTTGGAGACTTTCCAAGTGGTTTGTCTCTGACAGTAATATACGCAGAATTTAGAAGGAAACAGGTTAATCATACCAAATGGTTGTTTAGTAAGGTAATTTATAAGGTTGTTGCTTTATCTGCTTAGCCAGACTAATACTACTCACACTTAATAATATATACAAATGCTTTTATTTTTAAGATGACACAAATTAATTGTCATACATTACAGGTTTACACGAAGAACAAGAAATGAACAACCTTGTTATTCCTCGGTAATACTATTTGTACCTTTTAGAGCAACGATGAATGATTAGCGTCATAATTTCTGTTAGCATTTTTGTAAAATCTCTGTAAAATCTACCTCTAGGTAAGATTATACGGATAGTCGATTAACTCCTGTGTTAAAAAGTAGTGGAAAGATGGAATACGTGGTACATTTAAACTTCATTTCTTAATTGGATAGTTTAGTTTTCCCATTGCTGCTGTAGCAAATTACCTACCACAAACTTTGTGGCTTGGAAACAGCTCAAATACATCACCTTGCAATTGTGCCGGTCTAAGGTCTGATGGGCTAAAACTAAACATCTGCAGCACTGAGTCCGTCTCTGGAGTCTCCTAGGGTGACTCTGTTTCCTTACTTTTCCAGCTTCTCAAGACCATCCACAGCTCTTGGCTCAAGGCCCCCTGCCGTCTACAAAGCCAACGGTGGCTGATTGAGTCTTCCTCACATCCACATTTAAGAACACCTGTGATTATAGTGGGCCCATCTGGGTAAATCTAGGATAATCATCCTCTTTTAAGGGCAGCTGATGAGCGACTTTAATTCCATCGGCTTCCTTAATTCCCTTTTGCCATACGCTGTAACATTCACAGGTTCCAGGGTACAGACATTGGGACCTCTCCTATTTAAGTGATGATACAAGTGATAAAACTTGGGGAAACAAATGTTTTATATTATTTAGGAGTTCCACAAGTTATATATACGAATGACATTCTTCCTAAAAGCCACTTATATGAGAAGAGTCTCACGGCTGCCAAATGACTCTGTCTACCCTGTGGGGCCATAAAAACTCCCAGAGGGGTTTTGACAAATGTACTGAACTCAGCAACACTGCAGCCCTTCTCCAATTTGTTACACGAAAGAAATTTCTCCTTCAAGTTATTACATGAAAGAAACTGGTATGTGTGGATCTCCGCTTATTCAGTGCCTATTGGATGACACAGAGGTTATTGGTTCAACCAAAAGTAATGATTGGAATAAATAGGAAATATTTGTGTCACCAAACTTTTAAACAACATGGGAGATTCTAGGGTGTGATTTTTACTTCCTAAATCCACATATTTATCCATAAAAGGATGAAGTCGGTGATTTCACATGTATTTAAGAACTGAACAAGTTGATAGGTTAAGCTAAATACTTGATCATGTGGGCAACCTAATTCCTAGTAGTCCAGTTTACCCACTTCAAAAAGGCTTTGCGATGTGGCCCCACAGACACCGCAGGCGTTGGTTGGTTGAGTTGTTAATAGACTGGTCTATTGATTCCATTGAGAGAACAATATTTACCATACTGATTTCCGAGCAAAGGCAAGACAAAGATTGTCTAACCATCAAGGGTTGAGTTAAATACTACTCTAAACCCATTTTGTCTGGAAGTTTCTATTGGTTCTCTCGCTTAAAAAATGTTTTCGGCAATAAGATACTTATTTATCACTGCATATCCATCCCCAACACAACCTTTAGTTATTTCTCTGATATTTCTTCAAAAGTGTACTGCCACTGAAGTAGCACCTGTCATTGAAGTAAAAGAGAAATGTTTTCCTTTTACTATATCAAAATAATATCTATATGAAAATTCAGTTTTTGATCTTTATATAATTATCTATTTATATATGTGGGATGGTACAATTATACATTTTTAGCATTTGCTACATTTTGGGTGAAAAATAAACCTATTTGCGAAAGGTTAATTTCAATGAAATAATGTCCTATTTTTTGGACAGATGTTTTTTAAATATTCTTGTACCATTATAAGGCTATTTTATGGCATGTTTAATATTTTTAAAGGGTTCAGCTTATAGATATGAAGAACTTTTGATACCATTGATACTATTTGATATTATTTTGAGACTATGAATACTCTTCAGGGTATCAAAAACCAGTAGTGGGTAGTAGTTTTTTTATAGAAAATAATCTTAATAGTCTGGTTTTATTTTTTTGCCTTAGGGTTTCAATATTTGATTCATGCTATTTCCTGAAACTATCGTAATTTTCTCTATTTAAAACCTTAGTTGCTTTGCCAAAGTATACCTTAAAAGACTTTCCTTTTGTGATAGCATTCCTTTCCAAAATTTACTTCTAATTTTAAGTCACTAAATACTCCTGGTACCACTTTGGGTGCTACTGTTCCTACTGTAGAATCATGAGCTAACATATACCGCATACGCATTCTTTTCTAGCCACCGTATAGAGAATTTGAAAGGGATTCACTCAGTTAATCCTCAAAACAAACCTGAATTTGTGTCTGTTTAAAATTAGATAAGAAAATAAAGGCGTAGACCTTTTGATTCCAGCATCTGTATTTAAAACAATTGTTTTTAAATGGGTATTTATTTATTTATTTATTATTATTATTTTTTTAATTTCTTTTTTCCAACGTTTACTTATTTTTTGGGGGGGACAGAGAGAGACAGAGCATGAACGGGGAAGGGGCAGAGAGAGAGGGAGACACAGAATCGGAAACAGGCTCCAGGCTCCGAGCCATCAGCCCAGAGCCCGACGCGGGGCTCGAACTCACAGACCGCGAGATCGTGACCTGGCTGAAGTCGGACGCTTAACCGACTGCGCCACCCAGGCGCCCCAACATCTGTATTCTTAAAGACCATGCCACACTGTCTGCTCAAGAGCCTGTGTAACATGATTTGAACATGATAAAAATGTTTGGGATTTCCTTACACATATTCTAAATTTATTTTAAAAACTCTGGAGAAAATACACAATGTTTTTTTTCTTACTTTAGGCAAAATATTTGTTATGGTAATTGATAGACTACTGGCACAATTATGAGTTAATTCAAAGGCTCCTGAGATTTCATTACCTCGATAATTTGGGCAGGACTTTCACTTGTATTTTATGTCCTAAAGATAAATTTTCCTTATCATAAAATATATAGCCTCCTAACCCTTCCTTACCCAACCTTGAATCAAATTTGGAAGTAGCACCCTCCTACAGTGCTTATTTGCCAACCAGTGTAATGTAAGTCTGCTCAGACTCATGGTGTTGGCTCAGGAGATTCAGCACACTAATTAATCCAACACAGTAATTAATTGAGTCACCATGCCAGATGTCAAATCCTTTTTATATCTTTCAAGTTCCCATCTTGAAGTGCATTAGCAATATGCCACCTTCTGCAGGAAGCCTTTGCAGACCAGGCATTTGGGTGTATAGAGCACATTTCAAGAAATACAGGCTGTATTGAAACGCCAAACAAATTGATTTGACGAAAAGTTATTCTGGGAATTATATAACACACTGAACATAGAAATAAATAATCTTTTGCCCACACCCCATTATCTTGTTTGATACGTCATGTATCATTTCATGATTTAATAATAGCAGCAACAACATGTAGTTACTACATTCATTGCACCAGATACGGGTCAGAGAGAGAGGAGAGGGAAAGAGGATATTAACTATAAGGAATTGGCTTATGGAGACTGGCCAGTCAAAAATCTTCAGTGTGGGCCAGTGGCTGGAGCCCTGAGAGAAACAATGGTGCAGGTTCCAGACCAAAGACCAGTAGGCAAAGACCCAGGAGAACCAATGGTACAGATGAAGTTTGTTGCTTGGAGAGGTCAGTCTTTTTGTTCTTTTCAGGCCTTCACCTGGTTAGATGAGACCCACCTGCATTACAGAGAGCAATCTGCTTTATCCAAAGTTCACTGATTCAAATGTTAGTCTCATCTAACACACCTTCCATGGGGTGCCTGGGTGGCTCAGTACTGAACTGGGACGCTCAGTTAAGCGTCCGACTTCGGCTCAGGTCATGATCGTGCAGCTTGTAAGATCAAGCCCCATGTCATGCTCTGTGCTGCCAGCTCAGATTCTGCTTCGGATTCTGTGTCTCCCTCTCTCTCTGCCCCTCCCCTGCTTGCTCTGTCTCTGTCTTTGTCTGTGTCTCTGTCAAAAATAAATAATAAACATTAAAAAAAATTTTTTTAAGTTAACACCTTCCGAGTTGTCACATAAAATTAAGCATCATAGCCTCCAAAGGACTACCATGTATTGTTTCAGATTTTTCGGATATAATTGTGCACCCCTGAATGGACTGTTAGCCAGTGGGCGAGCCTAGCCTTCTCTCCAACATCCCACCTCTGTGCCAAGGAATAACTTACATTAAATGCTATCACGGTGACACAAACTTAACTTTTTAAAAAGTCTTGCAGTTTCATTCAGAGGACTACTGACAAGGAAGCTGTTTTAAAAATCACTTTAAATTATGATCAATATCTGTTTTGGGGGTATTTTAGAATTTCTGTATTTACATGTTGTACCTTTGACGTTTCCTCCGTTTTCTCCAAAGATCTTTGCAATATGCTAAATCATATGCTAGCACATAATGAGGGCCCAATAAGTGTCAAACAACAATGACTGTTTAGAAGATTGGATGTCTTTAATTTCAGTGACATTTGCCCTTCCTTGCTTCTGAATATATTAGCTGTCAGTAGCTAACTAGTCTAATTCAGCCAACTGCTGGAATTATACAACATGCATACTTTATTAAATAGAACATAAATAGAAAGTCCCACATTACTTACTACTTAATACTAAATTCCTCACAACCTGTTAAATTCAACAAGTGAAGTCTGATAGAGAAGTCTCATTTTATTGATCCTGCTCAATCAGGAGAGATTGTCTTATTTTCTCATAGGATGTTTGTGACATTCAGTTCTACAAATGGGAAATATGCATATAAAGGGTACTATAGACAGCATTTCATTGCCTTAATAATCAAATAATACAGGTGTTAAATTGTACCTTAAGCTTTTTAAGATCGTTATCATCGTTAAAACGTGGTTGGGGAAAGAATTAGAGGTTCCTGTTCGATATCATAGGAAAATATCAGAATTTTTAGATGTCTCTGTTTCTCTCCTTCTAGCCCTAACTATGTCTAACTATGTCTAGTTCTAACTGAACTTCTAGTTCAGTACCAATCTCTGATCCCATTCATTGCCAAAGTCTTCAAGCCTCGTGTTGTACACACCCTGTAGCAAGTACGCCCCTACCCATATGTCTCTAGCATTTATCTGTGTAGTCAAAGGCTGCTTAGTGGAAGTATCTGTGACTTTCTATTAGAGGACTTTTTTCCCAACCTCAGGAGCAAATTCACAGCAAGTCAGGCAAACTAGATGTGCTGGAGAACTAATATTTCCAGGACTGATAACCAATGAGAGACAGAAGCTGGTGGATAGATACCCCCGTCTCCTTGCCTCTCCTTTAGGCTCTGAGAAGCGGTTAGAGTTTGCCAGTGGAACTGAGCTCCCGTTGGCTTTATAATGCATTCTTTATGACCTTCCTTCTCTTTCCTGTTTCTCCATACCTCTACTGAAATTTTGTGAGATTGCCTACCCAATGGACTACTTGCACTCGAGTCAATTTCATGGTAAGTTCTGGGGAAACCTCACCCTCTAAAATATAATAATGACGTCGATTTGAAAGTAATATCCAAATTATTGTTGAGATTCTAGAGAACATAGATTTCTTTTAAAATTTTTATTCCGTTTTAGACCTCTGCCTCTGGCACATAATAGATATTCAACACATACTCTTTAAAATAAAAATCTGACTTTCCTTACCATGAGCATTCTGATGGACCCCACCCATTTCCTCCAATCTCCACCATCTCAATGATATAATTTATAATTTGGTGAGGCATGACTCTTTGTTGCGCCTTAACATTTCTTTTCATTGATGTTGACATTGGGAAAGATCTCTTCCTTTTTAATATTCATTCTAATCTAGGCTCAGGACTACCATACTTTCCTACTTCTCATATCTCTCTGGGTCTTGGCTCTTTTGAATTTAACTGTGCGTGGTTCCCAAAACACTCTGGCCTTTCTTCTCTTCTCCCTCTGTTCCCAGTGCCTCAGGGAGCTTATCCACTTGCAAAGCTTCAGCTACTAATTTACAAATGACATTTAAATTAAAAAATCTCTAACCTTGGCTTTTTACCCTTTCTCTAATAGCACATTTCAACTGTTTTGTAAGCCTTTCCTGACTTGCTCCAACTAAATAGTCACAAGGAGAGTTTAGTACTGTTTCCACAGATTGCCTCTCTAGTCTTCTCCCTGACTTTCGACTTGGAGTCACCTTTGATCCTATGTCTCTGCATCTCCTTTCCTGCCTTGCAAGAAGTTCATTCTAGACGTTATTCTTTGTTTTTTTTTCTCCATTCCTACCTCTCCTTGTCTTAAAACTCAAATGTCCATTTATCCACATATTCACGCACATACGAGTGCATGGGCACACATCCCTCTGCTTTATTGCCTATAACTACTACCCTTGCTTTTTTTTCATCTTTCAGGATTCTCGTTTTCACTTCCAGAAACCAGGTACTATAACTTCTGATTTCCTCTAATCTGCTCTCTTCTCTGTTCCTGCTATCACTGCTTTAGTTGAAATCTCCATCTTTTCTTCCTGATTATCATCATATTCTTCTACTTTTCTTCCTGCCTTCCCTCTTGTCTCCTTTTCCTTTATCCAAATCACAGTGTGTCCTAAAAACAAAAATAGTGTCACTCTTTGTGCTTAAAATTATCTTAAAGGGCACGAGAGAATAGACCATCTCTATGTATTTGGCTACACTATTCATCATCCTGGAAAACCCTATGTTCTGCCCCCACCCCTCTTTATCCCACTGACCCCCAATTCTTACTTAAAGACTCAGCTCAAGTAGACTTACTTCACTTAAAGTCTAGGATAGATATAGACTCCTCAAGTGTTCCCATGATGCTGTAGCTTTACTAGGATAAAAGCATTTATCACATAATTGTGTCTGTTTACTTGTGTGTCTCCCCTGCAGACTATATGCTTCTTGTCTTTTATCTTTGCATCCATCCTTCCTAGAGCAATGTCTGACTTCGAGCACAGGCCCAATAAATAACCTTAAAGAATTAGTAAATCAGTTCTTCCCTTTAACTTTTCTCTAGTATTCGTGAATGATGCCCATCTCTTTATTCAAGATCCTTGCATTTTCCCTGAGTCTTCGTACCCATTTCTTTTGTTTCCTCAGGAATCTTCCTTCATCTGCCCAACTTAGCAATACCATTACCAGTTAATACTATCTTGTGTCTGTTTTTTGTTTGTTTTTATATTTATGTGTATTCTTAAACTCAATTGAGTGTGAGATGCAGCAGGGAAGGATAACTACACATTTCCTCAGTTTTTACCCAATAAGGAGATATACCCATGATGGTTTCTTGATAAATATTGACTAATTTCAGTGTAAGATTTGCAACCCCTGAAACAGTTCGGGAGGCTGACGTGTTGAGCCCTTTGAGGCAATTACGATTTGTTTACAGTGGAATCAGTTTTAGATCCCTCACTATGACATGGGTGAAGGCCAAGAAGGTGTTCTGCTCTACCATGCTTTCTGTGAAGTCTCATCCAGCATCGCTCTTTCCAGTGACAAACCATCTGGGAAATTCCATCTGTCTCTGCTTGGAAACTGAGGTGGCAGTCGCCCACTGTGAGCAATTTTCTATTAACTTCTTGGATAAGATCAGTCAGATTTATACTGAATTGATGGGAACCGTAAGAGCAGGGTTGTTCCAAGAGAAGACAAATGTACTGATTCCTCTAATTGGGCTTAAGCCAGTTTCATTCACGGATGCCCTTAGGTTCTAGTAGTGCAAGGACTTATAACCTTTTTAATTGTACCCTCTTCCTCTTGGGAAGCGTTGGTGAAATTCATTATTGATGGAGGTTGTAGATTTGTCCCTTAGGGAGGCCAAGATCCTGGCTTCTCTTACACTCTATCTGCTTTGTGGAGAATTAATGGAAACTGAGTGGAAGCTGCTCGAAGAAGACATGAGACAAGACATTTAAAGCAGCAAAGCCTTGGAAAGTGACACATTGGTCTGGTTTTTGGAATTAGAGTAGGTTTCTTGTCTGTTTGTTTGTTATTTGTTTGTTTGTGGGAGAAGGGAGATATTGGTATGGAATCCCACGTTGGTAAAGGCATCCTGTAGAATGTGAGTCAGAAAGGAAGAACCCAAGCACAAAAGAATTATTTCACAATTCAGATCTCTATGGAGGCAAACCAGACAAGTCAGTTGCGTATGGATCTGAAGGGACTGATGGTATTATAGTGCAGGCATAGTGATGATGTTGGCAGTGGATGGCGTTATATTGTAATATGAGAAAATAATGTTGAAATGAAAATATAAATTGGGCCTTTCTTGATAATTTGTACCTGCCTCCAAGATACGCCCTTGTGTGTAGCTAATCTCTCTGCTAATCTCAATCTCTTTTTGATTCATTGTTTCTTCTGATGGGTGAAGTCTTTCCAGGTTCTTTATGTTTGGACTTGCCTTTGAAAGGTGGGAACACAAAGACAATTCCTCGTCATATGTAGACAGTTTATTTATACTTTACTCACTTATGCCTGACATTTAAACACATTTTTGCCTTTGAATTATGATACATGGCTAAATCTATTTATCTAAACTTAGGCCAAGTTTGAATAAACAAAAAGGATCTTTTTCTTCATGTCAGAATATTCACTGTTCCCTTTCTCTAGAATTTAAGGAGAAATTTATTGAAGATGATCTTTTTAAGTAGTTATTAAAATGACTCCATGTGATGCTATTAATTTAGTCAGTGTCTAGAAGGGGTAGTTTAGTTATTCATATCATCATATGATCAAAGTTGTTCTAAGAAGAAGATGTGTATAAATTTGAAGAGACCAATGAGTAGTACTACCTTTTCCAGGGAATATAAGCATCGAAGACAAAGTCTGGCTATTGGTTTATAGCTCTAGACACTCTTTGTGGAATCGTTCCCGTTTGTAGACTTTTTTCACATTTTATGGTCCCTCAGAGGGTGGAAATAGAGTCTCTGTTCCCCAAGGGGAGTTTGTCAAATTCTTGGGTGGTGAGGGAGTGTTTAGCAAAATATAACTCTATTGTTTTCATAACACAGACTATAGAATATAAAGCTCAGAAAACATTTTTGGCTGGAGGAGAGGTTAAAATGAGAAAGCACTGTGAAGAACAGTTTGAAAAGTTGATCAAAATTTTCTTCTGATATTTGCTGATATATCTGGCATGACTTGACTTTTAAAGTCTTTCTCCTTGATTTTTTTTTTTGAAGACTTGGCATTCCACAAGTCTTTTTAAAACAATTGGTTTGGCATTGTACACTTTTACCCATTATTTGCATGGTTATGATAAATATTGTTCCGATGTTACGAGGATTTTGCAGTGATCTCAGCTAGGCATGATAATTAATACATTCAGTAAGTTGGAAATGATAACAGTGGAAAAAATGGACGATTTTGTATTTCTTCTGTTTGGTCTTAAAAATCAGTATGACTTAGGGATAACTCTTGAAATATGTTATAAAATATTGGACTCTGCTTTTAAACAATGAATAGGTATTCCCAGGATACCATTAATCAAATATAATTTAACAATAGCTCTCAGTGATCATTGACAATCTTTAATATCATGAGGTTTTCCTGGTATAGGAAAGTTTGTGAGTGTGACCTTGTTTAAGCCACTCCTATGAGGCTTTATGTTAATGTCGTGTGATGGTCCAGAGGCAATGTTTCTCTAATAAGAGAAAAATAAAGCAGTGTCTCTTAAGTGCTTTTGGAAACTTAGGAAATTATTTGAGGAACTCTCTTTTGGAATTAACGTGTCTTTGTGAATTTACCCATAAAATTTTAAGTAATTTCTTATTATTCATTTACTTTTACGTCACTTTCCTCACAGAATCCTCTGGCCTAGTTTGGCAAAACTGTGGCTTCTTGATTCTAGTAACCTGTATGTCTTTTGTGCCATTTTACTGGTGTTATATCTCTTTCTGTTATAAAGGTTGGGATTCAGAGTCAAGCATAGGGCTATGTGTGTAAGCTTTGTGGGTTTTTCTCTCATACTCTCTATTCCTAGTTTCTGAGAGTCAGAAATGTGAGCACAGCTTATCTGGATGTCTCTGATACAGTGTCTCTCACAAGGCTGCAATCACAGCGACAGTCAGGGCTATGGTGTCCTCTAACTCTCAACTACAGGAAGATTGGCTTGCAAGCTCACTAAGCAAGGCTACTGACCCAGTTTTTTGCCTCGTGGGCATCTCCATAGAGCAACTCATGTCATCACAGCTGACTTCTCTTTGAGCAAGCAAGTAAGAGAGCAGGAGAGGGAGCCTAAGATGGAAGCCACAGTGTTTTCTGTAGCCTGATCTCAGAAGCAAGAGTCCATTGCTTTTGCTAAATTCTATTCATTAAAATCCAGTCGCTAGACTAGCCCGCACCAGAGGGAAGAGAATTGCACAAGGCATTGAAACCAAAGGCTGGGCTCTTTGGAGCCCTCTCAGGGTCTGTTTACCCTTGAAGGTAGTTTACATAGTTACCCAACCTCTGGATAAAGAAGGACTTTTGAACAATAAGAGCAATAAGAGAAATCACAAAAGAAAATGGAGTGAATATGAACCGAAAATATTAAGTCATATGTTATAAAGTATCATCATCAAAATCAAAGGTTAGCTGAGAAGTAAAAGACTTGATGAAGATGACATCTATGTTATTCTTACTTTTGAAGCTAAATAAGGTTTCCCACATGGAAGGTGATTAGTAACTTCTTGATTAATTTATTTGGAAATTGGGAGGATAGCGAAAGATGAATGGAAATGTATAAAACGCAACTTCTACAAAATTTACTGGGAATTAGGAACCAAAAGCAGAGTGTTTGCTGAGTGTTCCTTCTCTTTCAGTCATTTTGAGAAACCTACACTAACACACTGTAAAGAGATGGGAGAGAAAGTATGGGAAAGAGCCCATGATGTGGTTACGGTAGCTGATTCTACTTCTGACTGTTAGCACCCGTAGTGGATGTGCTATCTTGGATAATCACACACGCTCTCCGCTTCTTCACTTATAAAACGGATGTTATTATGCCGGCTAGGCGTCATAGAGTTGTAAAATTATATAGAATTATATGCAGTTAGTCACTTTGAAAAAAATATACAGATTGTTGTACAGACCTAGATTACTTTTTTATGATGCCCAGGAATAGAAAATAGATTACCCATTTCTTTAAACACCGCTCCCCTAAGCAGTGCATGCAGGCTTTTCTCTTCTGTCCCCTCTCTGAACATATTTAAAAAGCACTTTGGTTGTCATTGTACATATACCTCTTCATACACATGTGCACACATGTATTTATACACACAGATATACTTACTGATTAGCTAGCATGGCTGTTCTGAGAACTCATAGCCTAGAGAAGTACAAGGTGTGTACTTAGAGTATTTATCATCTAAGTACAATCACCACAGAAGCAGAGCAAAAACATGTATTTTGAGGAAGAGAAAGAAAGGTTAAGCGGTCAAACTGCTTTTTGAATTATCCTGGCTTCTTTGTGTTTTCTTTTTTGTAAGAAGTTATTCTTCAGAAGGCATTTCTCAGGTGTGTGATTGGGGATTTCAGACAATTGGAAAAGTAATTTACCCTGTCTGATTCACTTTTGAGTTAGGTTCGTATTTTAAAATGTTAACTCAATTCTTCCATTATTTATGGCAGTTTAGAGTTCGGTATAGAATGGAGTGAATAAGGCAGTCATAACACAGGCTGTGACACACCATGAAATATGAAGAAATGGGGACTGAGTTCGGAAGAGCAAAGGCATTTCACATGCCTTAAGTTTGAGATTTTATTAAGAAGTCAAACAAATACCATTTGTTTCTCATTACCCCATGTGTGAGCGTTACCCCGTGGACAGGAGCAGCAAGAGTCCCTTGGGTTCTGATACTAATCTCGGATATGGCGTTACCACCTTGCATCTTAAAATCACTGCTGCTCAGGCATGTGTAGCACATTAGTCCACATGAGGTGCCCAGTGATGTCCGCATGCGCATCTGAGACAAGCGTCAGGTCCCAAGTACATGTTGAATGAAGTATCTACAAGAGGGGGAAAAAAAAAGAGCGTTTTTCTTCATTTAAAAAAGTTCAACGGTGGCAAAAAGAAGTTTCACTCCTTTACGTGAATATTTTCAACAGGGAGCACAGGCAGTTTTAGAATTGTTGCCTTCCTCCCTTCAAAACCTTATGAGCATGACAGCTCTTCAAAGGAAGCAGACACTGGCAAAAGTGTTCCCATCTCACTGATACTCCAGGAGGAGGCGGGGGGAGAGTGCATCATGGGCGCCAAACAGTGGTCGGCTCCATTGCTTCATTAATCAGGTGGAGGCACTCTGAAAAATGTTTCTCTTTGGTTGCAGCCATCTATTTTTTGGTGTTAATCTGCGCCCTGTGGCAGGGTTTTGTGAAAGGAAACAATGAACAGTTGTATCACCCCCCCCCCCAATTGTTGTAGCCCCTGTCAGAAGGCTCCGAGGATGATGCAGGTCTGTATCAGCCTGATAAGGAAAAGAGGATTCCAAATGGCTTTGGAAAGCATCTGTGGGAGTAGAGTGTGCCGTTTTGGGCTAGACGAGCTGTGGAATACGGCAGAGGCCCTTAATGGGGTCCTAAGGGTTCAGTGCCAAACCTTCTGCTGCTTCTCGAAGATTTTCTGAGGAAACACTGTAATGGTGAAATTCTATGATTGTCAGAAGGGCTGAGGTTCAAGATGCTGTTTTAAGTTGCCTGTTCCATAATCTGTGATTAGTCAATCTAAGTCAAAAAGACAAGAAATAATAATAAGTAATAAAAATAGACAAGGAGAGAAAAATCTCAAGAAACCTCCCAGAGTCTATATTGGAGGTCACTTTTAATCTGCTGACAGTGAGTTTCCATGCCATTGTCATCACAAGCTCTGTGCCAGTGGCCAATACATTTTATATTCTGTAAGTTCCTATTTTATGGGTAGATGAAATATGAAACTATCTTTTACAATGCTGATTCCATTTTGGCAGGCCTTTGGATCCACATATGGTTCAGTTAAGCTGTTTTGGAGCCTAATGTACCTTTGTTATTTATTGGGATTTTTGTAAAGGGGATAAATGTGCTATTTTTACTGTGGATTTTTAAAAAATCCACATTAAATGTTTACCCCCCCCCCCCCGCCAATTCATATAGCTAAGAGAATTCTAGTGAGCTTTCAAAACTGATCTATGGTTCCTAGAACAGTTAGAATAAAATAATTCTTACCCATGAAGAAAAACAACCAGAAGACAGTTGAAGCTCCAGCAAAACAGAACCAGTATTTTGTAACATTCCACGATAATAAAAATGGAGAGCAGTTAGTGAATGGGGGCCAGAAAAGTTGGCATCCTGTCAACGGGCTTTTATATCTTTAAGTATCTTCAGGCTTAGATTCTGCTGGTTTATTCTTTCATTCATCCCACTGTTAGTCTGGCATGTTATAAATAAGCATACAGGCATAAAGAGTGAAAAACAAAGTGGTTGTCAGAGGGATAAATGATAGGCAGTGACCTCACATACCATGGAGAGTCCAGTGCTCAGTTAGGAACTTAGTTGCCTAGAGGTGAACTGTGCCCCCTCAGCTGAGGCCTGGCTGATACAGGGAGACTCCCTCTTCAACTTTAATCTCTTTGTTTTGGTGAGTTGAACTCAGACTCTTAACTTTTGTTTAAAAGAATGTCTGCATGTAAAGATAAACCAGAAGGAAAGTGACATATTTACCAGTGTCATTTCAAAGCACAACTTTTTCTTCCTAAAAAAGCGCTGGAAGGATAGATTTATTTGGATAATAATACTCATTGTTTGCATTCGTGAAGAGCAATCAGATTTTCTTATATGGTCATTTATTTTTATTTGGCGTTAATCATTCAGTAAACTTGCTAGAAGGGGTGCAATCTAAACCTCTGGCCATTGGTTACATACAGGACAAGATAGAGGGGATGGACCCATTTTATTGTCACACTAACTAATCAAATTGTGTGCTTTCCAAGTTGTGTGTGTATGTATTTTAATCCTTCTTACAGACAAGTGAGAGGGTAGTAGAATGTTGCTTCATAACTATTTCCATGGTCTTCCCCTGCTGTTGCTTACAAACAATTGAATGGCTAGCCTAACCTCTGTTAGGTACATTGTGCTAGACATCTTGAAGGAAAACTTGACTAATATTGCATGTAATATAAGTCAGGAACCCTGCTAAGCAGTAAGGACACAAATATATGAATTCTTCTCAAATGGAATTACTTCTTGGATGAGTATTTAAATATAACTGAATTCTATTCATTTGTAATATTTATGAATTTATGTATTGCTTTGAACAAACATAACGCACAAAAAGCCATATTCATAGGCACACAGACACACACACATATATAGAGTCACACACACACACACACACACAATAAATGGTTGATTTTTGCCAACAAGTAAGATTACTATTTTAATTTTATTTTGTTTATACTCCTAACTTTCCTAAATAAAACAATCTCATGAAGTGAAGGGCCCCCTTCTTGTGGAATGAGTTACACGAAATTACCCAATGTTTTTCTTGTCATAGATTAGGCAACATCATAGATATTGATAATGTTTCTGTAATTTTATTATTTCTCATAATTTTATTATTTTATCTTATAGCAAAACACACAATTGCCAAATTATCATAAGGACATTTTAATTACTCTAATAGGTAACTTAGAACAAGTGTAGAGTATTTAGGTGTATAAATCTGCAGGATGTAAAAGATGTTTCTAATTCTTGGCCAACTAGAGCATTATAGGGAGACCCAATCGTATTAGTGACAAATATGGTAAGAAAAGAAGAAGAAAATGTGAGAAATGTAAAAAATATGCAAGCAATAAAACTCAGAGTTCTCTCATATTATTTGATTTTCTGTCAGTTTTCATTTCTCCTTATTCTCTATTCTCCATGAGCCTGAATTATTGAGAACTGTCTATAACCTTCGTTGCAATAGTATACTAAATATTTTGTGATGATACAAGATGTAAACAGTTTAATTGGGATGGGAACTGTATCTTTAATTTTAGTATTTATCACTAGTCTTAAGAAATAAAATGATTTGGGAGGAATATTATTATTATAAAGTGTTGCTAATGTTTATTGCAAACCTTGCATGCCACTCACATTGTAGAGGACAAAAGGGTACTCAGTCTTTTCTTTTTTTTTAATTATTTTTAAATGTATTTATTTTTGAGACAGAGACAGAGCATGAGCAGGGGAGGGGCAGAGAGAGAGAGAGAGAGAGAGAGAGAGAGAGAGAGACATAGAATCTGAAGCAGGCTCCAGGCTCTGAGCTGTCAGCACAGAGCTGGACGCAGGGCTCGAACGCATCCACTGATGAGATCATGACCTGAGCCTAAGTCAGATGCTCAACCGACTGAGCCACCCAGGTGCCCCCAGGGTACTCAGTCTTTTGATGATTTTTTTTTTAATTTTTTTTCAACGTTTATTTATTTTTGGGACAGAGAGAGACAGAGCATGAACGGGGGAGGGGCAGAGAGAGAGGGAGACACAGAATCGGAAACAGGCTCCAGGCTCTGAGCCATCAGCCCAGAGCCTGACGCGGGGCTCGAACTCACGGACCGCGAGATCGTGACCTGGCTGAAGTCGGACGCTTAACCGACTGCGCCACCCAGGCGCCCCTTGATGATTATTTTTATACCTCCATAACCACTGAAGGCTTGAAAAGAGAAGCAAGTCATCTCAGTTCAGTTGGTTTGACAGCATCCAAAGGAACGGGGAGCCTACTGTCTTAGCAGCAAACTTCTTGATAGTTTATTATCTTTTGCTAGTGTGTATGTAGTTATCTCAACGTTGAAAAGAAGGGAAATCAGTAGAAACAAGAAGTGCAGTCCATTTTAGTTGATCGATTACTATAATCTAACTTTAACTTACCTTATACTGTATTGTTTGACTCCAGTTGCTGCTGAAATGCATTATAATGTGAGTTGAATAGTTTTTTACCATCAACTAATACAAAATATTCATGATGTATACAGCACTTAAAAGTTTCTCAGTAACAGGTTGTCTAGGTGGCTCAGACAGTTGAGTGTCCCACTTCGGCTCAGGTCAGGATCTCACAGTTCCTGAGTTCCAGCCCCGTGTCCGGCTTTGCACTGACAGCCTGGCGGCTGCTTCAAATTCTCTGTCTCCCTCTCTGTCTGCCCCTCCCCTGCTTTCTCTCTTGCTCTCTCTCTTTGTCTCTCAAAAAATAAACATTAAAAGAAACAGTTTCTCAGTAACTTGCTTCCATTTTGCAGATGTGACTCATCTCAAAATCTACATGATCCATGCTGACCAATTGTGAAATAATATAATTAATTTTTTAACTAGCGAACTGAATGTGGTAAAAGAATTAGATCTTATCAGCACTGCACATGGATATTACTATTAATACTGTATTGGTAATGCTGAAGTGCTTTCATATCATTGGGATGTGTGGAAATGAAGCAGATTCCACTGTGAAATGATTAAATGCTCACTATAGTTTCTTAAGTTGGAGCTTGAGTTTCCTTATAATGCTTTGAGAATGCTGTATATTGAATACAACTGAATATACTAGAAAACTGATAAAAGGAGGTAACTTCATAACTCCACAGGCATTAATTACATTTTTATAGTTTCCATTGATATTTATAATGCTCTTTATGCCATTAAAAATCTGATCCTAAATCAGGATGAAGTTTGTTATTATTCTGTGTGCTCTTATGTATGAAATGGTAGGTGAGCCTTCTTTAGAATATTGTCTATTAACCATGCACTCAATGAAATAGAATGACTTCTGAAATAGCTAAAGAAAAGAAGTGTTTTTTTAAATGACAATGTAATTAAAGGTGCTGCAGATTAAAAAAAAAAAAAAAAAAAACGAAAAAAAACCCACCAGTATTAACACCAGTATTTCTGTCAGATTCTTGAAATAAACTGCATTGCATTTTTAATACAGCCATGTTTCCAGATGAAATTCTATCCATTCATGTGCACAGAGATCTTCCTGGGTTTAAGCATTTAGCATCCAACATGGCTATTCTTAATTTGTCATTGAGATTAGAATATGGAAAATTGGGTTAGAAAGTAAAAACTAGCCGTGAGCTTTTTAAAAAGAATTTATTTAATGGAGTCAGTCCAGATCTCTAAATTCTCCCTCTAATTCTTTGCTCCCTCTTTAAAGAGAGACAGTACCACTGTTTTGTCTTTGGTTCCTGTGTCAGGGAGTTGAGAGGCGAGAGCAGTGGGATTGCATTTTCAGGATGCCACATGTGCACTCTTTGATCTGGGGTACTGTGTGCCTCAGGGAATAAGTTCAATCTTGATTTCTTTAGTCAATCATCCACTATCAGGTACCACTGCCCTGATTAGCAGGCTGAAGAAAAAGAGCATATTGTGGGTATATGTTACAAAGATGAAAAATAGTGATGAGCCTGTTGGCAACAGAGTCAGCCCCTACTTTCGCTCTGTGGCATTTTCTCTCTCTTCGCATAAATCCCTTTAGTGCGTGAAGAGACAAAAACCAGTATTTCCATATGTTTTTCAACAAACTGATGATTTTTTTTCCAGATAGTAGTTTCCTTTCTTTGTTTAATCTGTTACTGCAAGATGGAAACTGGAAAGTGAATTAGCAGGATGCATCGTGGTAGTTGCTAAGAGAGATTCAAATATAGCTGCGCCTGCTTAACATTCCTGCCACTCTGTGAACCAAGCCAATGGCTAACTCTTGTGAAGTGTTCCAAGTCTGGAAAACCAGCACCACACCTGTGCTTTTGCTATCTCTTCATCTGGTGCTACACAGATGTCAAATGGTTCTCTGGATTTAGTAGACAGCCTCAATATTCATCCATTACCCATCAGTGATGTCCCTCCTAAATAATTAGGGTCTAAAAATTTTCTGAATTGCCTCCCATATGTCCTCTTTCCTTTGGTCAAAGTAAAGGAGAGAATCTCTCCATCATATGAGAGTATATGCTGATAACAACTACTGTTTTTGGTCTCTCTAGATACATATTTGGAATTTGTCCATGTGTATTGTATATTATGGTGTTGAGGTGGAAATGGAGGCTCTCAGAAGACTAAAGAGTGGATAGATACCCTTTGTATATTAAGTTTTCACCAGATCTCACTAATCCATTTCAAAATTAAATTTATTTACTTAAAAAATTAATTTTTGTGAGCACATTTTATGTAGAAAAATGCAACTATAGATACAGTGTATCACAAATACTTATGGTATGCTCATGTTCAACTGAAGTTATTTACTGTTGTATTTGACCTTGATGATGGGACCGGTTTGATAAGGTTAAGGTCAATGACTGCATTATTTTTAGACAAGATACAAAGTGTAGAATGTTCTGTTTTGCTTTACTGTGTTAACAACTAGTAGCGTTTAGAGTTCTCTATGTCCTGCTGATTTAAGCAATGCATTCATCCTGGATGATTAGCCAAAAGATTTCAGCACCTGTAATTAATCACCCATTTGAGAAAAGAAACACAGAGTAAGATATAGTTTGGCTTTTCCCCCTCCCAGAAAAGTCTGGACAGAGTATAAATAAGAAAAATAATAGTGCTAGTAATAATCATAATTATGCTTTCAATGCATTTGAAAACAATCACTGAAACATTTTTGATCACATTTACTAATTAATACCCTTATATTTGCTTAACTTTATAAATGTTGTGTCATGGTGGTAAGAAAAGGACTTGTTATCTCTATTTTATAAAGGGAGAGGGAGTAGTGACCTATTTAGAGTTTAAATGCAAGTTTCTAGCAAAATCATTTGTGTTCTTTTAATTATTTGGACTAATGATCACTATTTTTTTTCATGCAAATATTTATTTAGCTCAATGTAATAAGCATAAAAACCTCAGTAAGTAGCAATGGATTTATACAACAGACCTTCCAAAAGATAAAAATCTTCTACTGGATGCCATTTTGTCTATTAAGTTGTCATTAATTAGTTGAAAAAGGCATCCTAGGGGCGCCTGGGTGGTGCAGTCGGTTAAGCGTCCGACTTCAGCCAGGTCACGATCTCGCGGTCCGTGAGTTCGAGCCCCGCGTCAGGCTCTGGGCTGATGGCTCAGAGCCTGGAGCCTGTTTCCGATTCTGTGTCTCCCTCTCTCTCTGCCCCTCCCCCGTTCATGCTCTGTCTCTCTCTGTCCCAAAAATAAATAAACATTGAGAAAAAAAAAAAGAAAAAGGCATCCTGATTAAGGTATCCTGATTCTTTTTTTTTTTTTTTCCAGATTGCATGCATTCCTTATGGCTTTGAGAAGTAAATAATGAAGTGACAATCACGAGTTTTTGTATACTAGGGCATAGAGGTCAAAGAATGAATGAATCAGTGCAGTACAATGATCTTACTTTTAAAAGTTGACAAAGCTACTTTGAACCATTTCATAAAGGCATTAAGAAGCCTTACATAGTGTTGAAAGAATATCCTAAAGCTGGGCCAAGGACTTAAAGAATATATATAAACAAAACTGGTCTAATGGTTGTGATGGAGATTAATTATTAGATTGATGTCTGGCCGACTGCAAACAGCAAATGCATTTAACCTCATTCAGCAGCTAGAACTAACCTGTTTACAAATACTCTAATTAGATCAGAACGTAAGAAAGATGAATAAATGCACCCACATCAATAATAAAGGGACATCCCCCCCCTTACATGTTCGTGGTACTAAAATCATTCTACACCTCCCTGTCCACTTAGAATCTAGTATTTTAAACTCTAAAAAATGACTTCAAGAACACCTGGTACCTTAAAGTATGATTCTCAACAACCTTGTTTTATCTCATTCAAA
The DNA here is from genome assembly GCF_016509475.1 of Prionailurus bengalensis. Taxonomy (NCBI): domain Eukaryota; kingdom Metazoa; phylum Chordata; class Mammalia; order Carnivora; family Felidae; genus Prionailurus; species Prionailurus bengalensis. Next base: position 51,009,347 of record NC_057353.1, read on the forward strand.
TTTGTTTAAACCTAGTGAGGCCTGCTCTTTCCTGTGCCAGGATCTATTAATGATAATTACTTAGAATACTACCCCCATTCTGCGATACCATCACATCATTGTGAGGTAGATTGTGATCTTATCCTGGCCTATTCTGTTTAACCCTGACACTCCTTCTATTATAGTGGGGCCTTGATAAGATCATGCCTGTTAGGATCAGACATTAGTTGGAATCAATATTTGAAAATGTGCCTGTTTTTTGCTTAATAGTAAAGTTAGTGTGAATTTTGAAGTAAGATCATTTGTTGGATGAGATTGTATAGCTTCATCTTGTCAAGGATTCTTTCCAGTACTTTGTACTCGAAAGCACAGAATGAGGCCTTGGGGAGACCATAATTTTATTGATAACCCACTTGGGTATATTAGCTTTCAGGTAGGTATCCTACCTGGATGAAAATATTTGATATTTTAAAACTGATTTAGCTCAGGGACACCTGGGTGGCTCAGTTGGTTAAGCATCGGACTCTTGGTTTAGGCTCAGGTCATGATGTCACTGTTTGTGAGTTCAAATCCCGAGTCAGGCTCCGTGCTGATGGTATGGAGCCTGCTTGGGGCTCTCCCTCTCGCTCTGCTCTCCACACCCCTACCCGCACCTCCCCCCCTCAAAATAAATACATAAACTTAAAAAATTATTTAGAACTGATTCAGAGTGGAAAAATGAATTAGAAAGAATGAAAGACTATCTTCATAACTCTTCATTAATGTAACACGGTGAATTTGGTGGTTCTCAACCACTGACAGTTTTGCTCCTAAGGGACATTTGGTAATGCGGGAGACATTTTTGGTCATCATAGCCTGAGAATGGGGGTCAGAGGAGGGAGAAAGAGTTGCTACCACCTTCTAGTTGGTTGAAGCCAGAGCTATTGCCAAACCTCCTGCAAAACACTGGGTAGCTTCCCACCACGAAGAATAATCTGGGTCAAGATGTCACAGTGTCAAGGCTGAGAAACAACATGCGCTGAATATACCAAAAGAGGTGTTTGGCAGCAATGGATTTCGATTTTTTAAATTTTTATTTATTTCTTAATGTTTATTTATTTTTGAAGAAGAGAGAGAGAGAGACAGAGAGAGAGAGAGACAGAGCATGAGTGGGGGAGGGACAGAGAGAGAGGGAGACATAGAATCCAAAGCAGGCTCCAGGCTCTGAGCTGTCAGCACAGAGCCCAATGCGGGGCTCAAACTCACAAACTGTGAGATCATGACCTGAGCTGAAGTTGGATGCTTTACCAACTAAGCCACTCGGGCGCCTTCAGATTTCACTTTTTAATGTGAGTGTCTATCTGCCTGGGAAGAGCAAATGGTGTGGCTGGTGTTCCTTCTACTGGCTAGCAACATCTGGTAGATTTGTCATCACGAATTCTTTTAGGCATACACGTCCAGAAATCTGGATGGTTTCCTTCAAATTTGTGCTGAATGAAACTATAGATAGGAAAGGTAAAGTGAGAAATCAGCCATGTAACACCTTTGATTCTAATAAAGCCAAAGCTCTTTAATCCTTCCTGGGTATTGTAATCCCTGCTGGGAATTTATTCATAATTTTTTGAAATTAATGAAACTTGCAATAGAATATCCATGTTTATCACTTCTCCAACTTCATGAGATTTGCTTATTCTTTGGTTATATATTTAGTTATATGTATGATTTGGTTATTTATTGATTAAATATTATCTGACTATATACCCATTTATGATCAAACAACACCAAGTATTATATCTTTATAATATTTGGGAGAAGGTTGTTGCCCAGTTAAGTGTTGAAAAGGGGAAATAAGTATTTTTTTTAATTTAGTCTTTAAAGGGAAAAACAGGCAACAAGTTTACAGTATGTTTCTAAGAAATAAATTAGAGGATGTCTTTCTTAGGCTCATGCATTTTATGATTACTGAAGTCTGTGTAACTGGGTTTTGAGACTGCACTCTTCCATCTGCCAAGACAGGTAAGGGATTTTTTTTTCCCCTTTTTGTATTGTTGTGAGTCCTAAAAGCTTTTTTTTTTTTTTTGAATACTCTGATGGGAGCAGCATAAAGGGGGCAGGAGTTGCCAATGGCAGTCATACTGCGGAAGATTAACACACTTCTTTTGATGAAAGGTGACTTCCCAGAGGGTTGGAGAATAAACATATGGGTGGAAGTGATGCTTTGGAGAAAAGGTGCTGAAGTAAATGAGAAGGGAGTATTCCTGTGAAATGGACTTAAGGGCTCAGGACTCTGAACCAGCACAACCTACCCGTTCATTGCTCATTTTCCATCCATTTTAGTGGAGACATCATGGAATGGACCTCTTACAGACTACTGTATTCATAAACCTTGTAAGAAAAGATTACTTGCAAGAACTACAAAGTTTCTAAGAAGTTGGCAGGTTAAACAATTTCTTTGCTGCTTGATTTCTAAAATCCCTCGTGAAGTAAAATATATTTTTATCATATTCCCACCCCCTTTTTGTTTAGTGTTTTTTTTTTGCATGAGCCTGAATTATATTTTAGCCTCATTTGGCATCTGAAAAAATGATTTTGCAAATGAAAAATATTATTTTTAAATATTGAGAAATTCTATATTATACTACTGCTTAGGAGTATATTCTTAATTAAAATAATTATAGGGGGTACTCTAAATGCTTTTAAGGTTACTTTTAGAAATACAGAGTTACTCTCTTTTACGATTTTTTCCTTTTTTTTTTTTTTTTTAATTTTTTTTTTCAACGTTTATTTATTTTTGGGACAGAGAGAGACAGAGCATGAACGGGGGAGGGGCAGAGAGAGAGGGAGACACAGAATCAGAAACAGGCTCCAGGCTCCGAGCCATCAGCCCAGAGCCTGACGCGGGGCTCGAACTCCCGGACCGCGAGATCGTGACCTGGCTGAAGTCGGACGCTTACCGACTGCGCCACCCAGGCGCCCCTCCTTTTTTTTTTTCTAAATGGTTTAAAATTATGCCTCTGTATCATCACCAACAGAGTGTATCTTATGATGTCTGTTCTAACAAGAAAAAAAAAAAAAGTAAATTCCTTCTTCCTAATAAGTCCGGATCTGAATCTGCTGAGAGAAATGAAATGGGGAGTTTAGTACTGGGCATAGATTGCTCTCTCCTCTGGTGTCAAACACAGAGTAGCCTGGTTTGGATAGAGTTAAGTAAACTAAAGGCAACCCATCGCTCCCAACCCTCTATCTCCTTGGAGTTCGCCAACAATCATGTCTTCTTGTAGAATAAGATAAGTTTTCATGTGTTTGTGTTTGATGGATTAACAACAGAAAATTAAGGAATTTTACAAAAATTCCAACTTGGCAAATAGTAGCAACCCTTATCATGCAGAGGCCTGATAAAACCCTCCGATAAAGCACCAGGGAAACTAGTCTGGACAATGTCTTGAAAAATACTAGGTATCTGACAGTGGTCTGCATCTCGCCACTAGAGCTGGTGATCAGTTAAATGCAAGCACCACATTAGATAGCAGAACTGTTGTTCATAACTCTGTGTTTCTATCTTTAAAGGTAGGACATTGGTTATGATAGGGGCAGGCGTGTGACTATAAAAACTACGAAATGGGGGCTGTGCTCTTTCTCCTGACCAATTTTGACTTAAAGCAAATGATTGTTTGGGGGACGATGAAGTATGATGAAATAAATAATACCATGGGTAGCTTGGGATGGGGGGAAGCATTGGGACTTAATCCAGACAAGGCAATGCTGTACACTATAATACTTACAAATTATCAGCTTTTTAATAGTTGTCACTGTGCTCTCTGATCTACATAGAAAAGTTTTTAAGATAATTTAGTGTTCCTTTAGTGTTCCTGTTTTTTGCTGGGCAGGGGTGGGGATTTCCAGAGTAGGCATACAATGATGAGAATACAAGGTTTCTTAAAGAAGAAAGCACAGAACAGCTGGTGAATACTGGGATATAAATTTTTACTGAAGTTTGTGGTTTCATTCCCCCCCCCTTCCATTTGTATCCGCGCCCAGTGCCTTCTGGCTTTTTCTCTAAAGGTCCAGGTCCCCAAATCACTTCAACCTTGATTTATTGTTTGTTTTGAATATGTAACTGTCTGGTCTGAGTCAAATCCTGTATGTGCTCTGAATAGGAATGTATACATAAAAAGTGACTGTTTATATATTTTATTTCATTCATCTGTTCAGTAATTTAGCAGACACTTATTATTAGTGAAGAGGTACCAGGCATAGTCCTAGGCTCTGAAGATATCTCAGTGTACTTGAAATAGACATTGATTTTGTTATCCTGGAGATTATATTTTAATGGAAAATGTGGACAAGTATGTGGGCAACTGCCATGTAATAGGTTATTAGCAAAAATATTGTAAGTGCTAAAAGAGGAAAAGCATAGGGGTGCCTGGGTAGCACAGTTGTCCAAGCATCTGACTGTTGACCTCTGCACAGGTCACGATCATGATCTCACGGTTCACGGGTTCAAGCCCCTCATCGGGCTCTGTGCTGCTGGTGTGGAGCCTGCTTGGGATTCTGTCCTTCTCTCTGCACCACACCCTACTCCCCCCGCCCCCAACTTGTGCTTGCTTGCTCGCTCTCTCTTGAAATAAATAAACTCAAAAAATTTAAAATAAATAAATAAATGATAAAAGAGGAGAGGAAATGCTGTATGTTAGAAGAATATCTAACATATATTTGGGAATAAAAAATTGAAGGGATATCTAAGCGGAGACCGGTAGATTGAATAGGAATAAATTAGTTTAAGAATACTTGGGACTTGGAAGGGGTTTGGCTGTGTGTGTGTGTGTGTGTGTGTGTGTGCACCTAAGCGTGTGTTGGATATGGCAAAAGTGGAACATAATAAAGGTCCATGAGCAAAAGAGAACATGGTCATCTTCAAGAACTGCTGGGTTGTCCATCAAGATGAAATAACTCTTCAGTCAGTTGAAAAATATTTCAGTCACCGGAAAATATTTCGATGACATACTAAATCATCAGCCCAGTTCACTTCAAACTCTACTGCAGATGATTTCCATACAGTTTTGCCTATCCAAGAATACTTCTTATAAACGTTGTCAAAGCAGATTAGCACTAGAAAGAATCCTCCACTGACTTTTTTTTTCCCCTACCACTTCTCGGTTTTTAGAGAAATACATGCAACTGAGTTGTTGTGCATTAGATCATTAGAGGCTTCTCTGGAAGTTTCTGGGATCTATTTATAACAACTAATCCAATATCAAAGCATATTTGAAATTCTTTGACCTTATTACCTAAAGTGTTTGATTTTTAGGCTATATATATCTGTGTGTATATATATATACATATGTATATATATATACACATATATACATCTGTGTGTGTATATACATATGTATATATGTATATACATACATATACATATACATATATACATCTGTGTGTATGTATATACATATGTATATATGTATATACATACACACAGATGTATATACACACACAGATATATATATATATATATATATATATATATATATATACATATATATTAGTATATGTAGAAAATAAGGGGAAGGAATATCCTTGGCCTCAGGGAGTTTACAATCTAATTTAAAGGCTTATCTGGAACAGATAGTTATTTTGAGGATTGTGTACAAAGGTGAAACCTTCGGGCTTAACACTCTTGAAGATGAATGGCACACATGGAGTAAAAGTGAGGTTGGCACCTTACAGCACTGAAATGAAGGATTGCTCTAGCTATAAGCAAAAGAACTCCTTTAGTGCAAACTTGGAACTGTGGGCTTTTTACTATATTAAGTTCAACATAAGAATAGTCAAAATGCATGCCAAATGCTTTTTTATATTGTGTGATAAAACCAAGGAAAAATTATGTATAATAAAAATACTGACTGCCCCTTACTTTGTAAAAGTACTAGTAGGTACGGTCAGTGTAATCCAGAAAGAAATTGCCGACAGGTCTCTTTTCAGGTTTCCATATGGAACATTTCTATAAAGCACAAATAACATTGGGAACTGTTCTACGGTGTTATAAATCTTTGGTTTTTGTTAATGTTTATTTTTGAGAGAGAGAGGCAGAAAGACAGAGCATGAAAAGGGGAGGGGCAGAAAGGGAGACACAGAATCCAAAGCTGACTCCAGGCTCCGAGCTGTCAGCACAGAGCCCGATGTAGGGCTCAAACCCGTGAACCGTGAGACCCTGACTTGAGCCAAAGTCCGATGCTTAACCAACTGAGCCAACCAGGTGCCCAAACAGTGTTATAAATTGGAAACCAGGAAGTATCGTTTAGTAGTACAGATTAACGGGTATTTTTCAACCTTGGCACGATTGGAATCTTGGGCCAGATAATTCTTTGGTAGGCCTGTCTTGTGCACTTTAGGATGTTTTGTAGCAACCCAATCTTTACTAGATGCCAGGAGCGCACCCCCTGTTTGTGACACTCAGTAATTTCTCTAGGCATTGTCATGTGTTTCCTGGGTGGGAGGACAAAATCATCTCCATTTGAGACCAGTGGAATAGAATCTTTTAAGAGATTAGCAGTATGGATTATTTCCTACCACCATAGGAAAGGTTAAGAAAATTTATGCAGTTTGTTTTTGTTTGGTTAGGTTCCTGTTTTTGTTTTTGTTTGTTTGTTTTTTAGCACAAATGATTGATTTTTCTTTGTTTTACTGGCTATTAGGCTGTTACATTTGGTGCGAATATATACATTTGGAGGAAACCAAAGTATGGGCTGGATTTGAAAAAAAATAAACCTATTTTATAACCTATATAAGCAAGAGAGGAATTGGATTAAAATGCATTAGGTAATATTTGATCTAAGGATTAATCTGCTTACATCCATAGGGTAGAGACATGAATTCTGTTGAAATAGGCAACTCAGTTTCTGGTGTGGCAAAATCTAGGACTACTCAAGAATATTCCCTTTGTATGGAAAATAAAGGATTCCTATGGCAAATCTAGGGAAAGTAGACTGGAAGATAGGAAAGTATTTCTCTTCCATCTGTAATCTTTTCCACAATAACTTTGAAAGCATATTTTACATTAAAAAAAATCAATTTAAGAGAGAGTGTTTTGATTTCCTTTCTCCCCTCCTCTGAGTTGAAATCATGTCATTACATGAGACTCTTCCTGTCGACCCTTTGGGGCCTGGTGTAACTTCAGTTTAAGGCTGCTGAAGGAGCACTGGATGTTGGGTCGGACTTCAATCTCAGTGGAAATGATGATGCTGGAATCAAACTTTCAATCTTTTCTAAATTTCTTTTTTATTGGCAGCTTGAATGGCCTACTTTATTCTTTTGCAGTAGGGCCTTCCATTAGGCATTTGTTTTGTTGACATGTGAATGCTCTTTTGTCAAAGATTAACCACACTGCCTCCTCACAGGCAGGATGCCATTTAAGATAGTCCTTTACTAAATTCTTAGAGTAAGGATGTATGTCAGGCCAGTCAGGGGGCAAGTTTAGGTGACAGCTGATGATGGGTAGGCTTGGGGGCTCTCTCCTCATTGACCTGTTGAGACCGTGGCCACAGATGGAATTCAGGAGAAATACCTGATCCATAGTGCACACAGTTGAATGGGATTTAAGGACTCCTAATCCCATTCCTGTTTTAAAAACCTTTAGTAGCTCAAAACGTATTATAAAGCAGTTAACCTGGAGAGTCACTTAAAAAGTAAAAGCTCAGTGAAGGGGTATATGCAGACCTACTAGATCTTAGATCCAAACTCCATGGACTGCCTCTAGTCCTGTTATTCAGCCCCACTTGGTATTTTACAGCCAATATTTATATAAGGGTTTTTTGTGTGTGTGCCATTAAGTTGCAATCAAGTGTCATTTCATCGTGATTTGAAGGACGGAAGCAGTGTCTGGAAAATGGCAATCCCAGATTTTGTCATGTCATCCAGACTTTGTTAAATGCATGTAGCAATAGTTGTCTTAAGCCTCAACAAAGAGATTATTGTGGCAGTATACCTACCAGCCATATGGCGGCATTTTATATATAATCAGAAAAAAAATAACTTTCACCAACAATTTTAGCTACTTTGCCAACCAACAAAGCTCACAAAAACCTAAAGTTATGAAAAGCTAGGGATTTGTTTAATATAGAAATTTGAATTTATTGTAGGCAGAATGTTTGAGGGATTTGTGATATATTTAGATTAATGTAAATAGTACTTTTTTGTTGTCTGAATCTCCTGTGTTTGACCTCATATCTCTTACCTCTAGCTTAGTTTTGTGTCTTCACTTCACAATCATATTACTTCGTTATTCTTCCTTTTCCTACTTTTTCCGCTCTGCCATTCATATTTTTCCTGTTCTTGGCACTCTCCCTTTAACTCATCTTCCAATTCATTTTGTTTACAACTTTGCTCTCTTTCCCTTTCCTTTTTTTTTTTTTTAATTTTTTTTTCAACGTTTATTTATTTTTGGGACAGAGAGAGACAGAGCATGAACGGGGGAGGGGCAGAGGGAGAGAGGGAGACACAGAATCGGAAACAGGCTCCAGGCTCTGAGCCATCAGCCCAGAGCCCGACGCGGGGCTCGAACTCACGGACCGCGAGAGCGTGACCTGGCTGAAGTCGGACGCTTAACCGACTGCGCCACCCAGGCGCCCCTCCCTTTCCTTTTTTAATTAGCTGCTGAGTGCCTCTCTTCCGTTCACATTTATTATTTTGCCTTGGCTTTCTCTTGAGCTAGCCTGATGCCTCAACATGTACTCTTGTCGTGTGCTCCACTCCTACCAGTTAGTGACCAGGTATCTTTTGTCTCTGAAAAGCTACATTTTAATTCAATTTCCGGTGATGTCACTGTGATGTGTCTGAGAAATTCCCTTTAATGTGTTCCTCCCATATCAAGTATTGTCCTTTCTTCCATTGCAGAGACGTGATCTGTGCAGGATAATAATCATAATATTCATGGCCACAGTGTATAAGTGCCATATAGCATACAACTTGTGTCTGTACTACAGTTTTATTACTTACTTTAAATGCCTCTTTTTGAGCCACACATAGACTAAAAATGTTTTGTGTATTTCCTTGTGAGCATTGGGTTAATTCAAGTCATGAGAAGTGCTTTGGGGGAACCATAGATACAGCCAGAGGTGTGTTTGACTTAGAGAATAAATTTGAAGAGGAGAGAAATTTGTATCCAAAACTTAAAAGAGTTCTCTGTAATGGATGCAGACAGCTTTTACTCTTGGCACAGTATCTCGAAGAAATTCCCGTAACAATATAAGAAAAAAGCATGTGTATATGTATACACATGTACACACACACAGAAAGTCAGTGGAAGTGCGGCTAACTTTTTACCAACACCCACTCAATCACCGCACAAGACACATGGTGCACTTTAGGAATAAGCATATCAGACTTGAAAGAGTATAGTTCTGCCGTAGTATTGGTAGTTTGGAACTTATCCAGGAAAATAAAAATAGGGGGGATTAGTGGGATAATGCAAGGTTATTATAAGTATTTATCAGTTATGGGTAGATAAGTTAGTGGGGTAACAACCACCCCCATTCTCTTAAAATAGCTTCAGTTTTCAGACTTAACTCCCTACTGAAGCTTGGAGCCTTAGCTTAATGTTCTCAGATAAAGAAAAAGGTAAATATAGGTTATGAATCAGTGGGCTGATTCTGATGTGTTTCTTCTCTGTGGAGGCCACAAACTGGGTTGTAAACAATAAACTTTACATATTTATGAGTTTAAATGTTTGGAACTTCTCAGAACCTTGTGGAGTTCTCCTTGAATTAATTATTTGGAAAACAACCAAAAAAAGCGACAATGACCAAAACCAAGTGACCCCTAAATGTTAATAAGTGGTTTTGCTTTCTAATAAGTTGGATCCGTTCAGCATTTTTATTCATAGTAGTGTTTTTTAAGTCACAGAATTTGTTTATTAAAGATAGGATTTAGTATTTTTTAAAAAAATATAACACTTGGAACTAACAAAGATAGTACTGTAAAGGTAGCTTTTAATTAACATATTGGGAAAATGTTCCTTTCCTGAGTCTTTAATACAGTTTTAAACTTATATGGGAGAAAAATAAAATAAATGCTAAAATTTCACATTACAAAAATTTCATGTAAAGGCTTTTGATTTTTATATGATTTGATAAGCTATAGACATTGGGTTATCTTAATCAGTCTGAAAGTATGCGGGACAAATGCAGGCATATTCATGTTGCTGATGAGAAATGCAGTTTTTAAAGCTGTACATAGAATACCCAGTAATACTATCATTTATTAGGTTGCCATAGTAAGAACATAAGTAGTATTAATAAGTCCTCTAACACCTGTATCAGCATGACATCAATCGTCTCCCAATTTCCAAAAACTTAATAACAAGAAAATGGCAAATTTTGCGTCATGAGTCCCCAGAAGTAAAATACAACGTCAGCCATTTAAAGGTGAAAAGACAATGGAAAAATAAAACACCAGATAAAGCAGAGTTGTCTTGTTTGTTAACTGTGTAAAAGAAAAATTTGATAAACATTTTTATTCTGTTCTCGAAACACAAGGAGCTTAGCTTTAAAATTTCATCAGATCACTATTAGGCTTACAAGGCATTACCAAGCCTTCTGAAAAACAGTTAAATTCATTTCAAAGCACAGTAATGCGCACAGGAAACCTGCAACAAGCCGTTAGTATCATTTGGATAAGAAATAAGGGAGACTCAAAGCAAAAATATCAAAAGGTCAAGAGGATTCTTTACTCTCAGTAATTGCCTTGAAGGCTTTTTTTCCTTCTCCTTTTTTTTCCCCCTTTCTTGATACATTGTTTTTAAAGGGTTGTCTGAGATGTGAAAATATAATGATGCAATCATAATAAGAATTCAAAAATCATCCGGGAAGGTGAAAGGACTTTCCTATTTCTCATTTGGCTACTGAAGGGTGGGCAGGACGGCAGGCCATCCTTAAAATGCCAAAGTCTTCCACATTTTGGTACAATTTCATTTGATTTGAAATACATTTTCCCAGTTTAAAAATGTTAACTATCTCACAGTGCAATTGAAACTTGCCTTGTGTCAAAAACAGGAAATTCTAAGGAGAAATAGACTGTGGATCCATGTCAGATGTTTCTCTTCTTTTTTTTTTCTCACTTTCTTTTTTAGACATACAAAACCCATATGCACACACATATATTAATATATATAATATATGCAGATATTGATGGAATTCTGTGAGTTGAAAGAGGAGGAAGATGTCTTGAAGGATCCATATCTCTCCCAGCAGATTTGTGCTATTATCACTGAAATGTGGCCTTCAGTCTTGAAACAGTTAAAAGAGTTCTACGGCCACAAAAGAAGAGATGTCTTCAGAATTATCTCCCGCCTCACATTTGCTCTTAGGCAAGCAGTTTAAAAAAGCCCAGTGATTGAGCCAGTGATCCAATTTGAAATGCAGAAATGATTAGAGCTGCTTGCCTCATTTCATATCGAAATTCTCTGATTTATGACAGGGCTGCAGCCAAGATCTATCTCCAAAGGGAATTAGTGTGCAAGTTTGCATATTTTTGTTATTTAGGTTTCTGATAGCAGCTGCTAGCTAGAAATGCTGAACTGTGAGGTGGTGGGGCAAGGATTTTCAGCCACTGGAGCAAAAGGAAGATAAGAGCTTTCTGTTGAGGACATCGAGACCCCTTGACCAGCATATATCTGTGTTACATATGCTTCTTCTGTGTGTGTGTATTTAAGAACTTGTTAATGGTGTAGATGTAAGTGTATATGTATACATAAATTATGAGGTTCAGGGAGCCCAGGAATGTATTGGAATGGTTAATTCTAGTAATGGAGCAAAGAATTACCAAAATTCCGTCTCCATGTTTTAACTAGTGGAATTTTAATGAGGCATAATACTTCAATCATGCAACTGACCTGTGGGGCAGAGTATAGAACATATAATGAAACAGAAATAGAATTCTGAAAAAAAAAATTATTACCTTATCTGGAATTTACATGAAGTGTTAACAGGAAATTATGCAGCAGTTATAAATGAAAAATATGGGATTTAATGTACTTATTAATAAAGATTTGTTACATACATGATACCAGTGTCCCAAATCTGCTGTCCGCAGCTGTCCCCAATTTCTAATGTTTCTGTCCTCAGATGCCTCATTTAGAGTCATCTTATTACCATGGAAGCTAATGCCAGTTTCTCTTCAGTGAGTATTCCATTCCAAGAAAAAAAAAAAAAGGAAATATCTTTGTGCACAAGTCATGGAGTACAGACTTTCTATCAGTTACATTAAAATATTAAACACACAACCCCACACACGCTGCATACCGCTCCCTTAGGTTGGACCAGTGCTTTCTTTGAATTTGTAGATGTTAATCATTGTTGGCAAAAAATCATGATTCTTCAAGTAAAAAATTCCTTTGAAAGAAAGATCTGCGACTGTCAGTCTGCATTAGTACTGCAAGGAGCAAAGAAATCATCGTGGGGAAGTTTATTACCGTCGCTGCTCTTTGGCTCCATATGGGGTCATTATGGCCTCAAGTCTTTGCTGTGCTCCTCAGCTGACCTTACTATAATGCATCTGGGCTTCTAGGTATTAAAACCCCTCTCATATTTCACCTGAGTATTCTCCAGGGGACCCAGGGTTAGTGTAGTAAAAACTTTAATTTTGATTATCTTGTTCGTTGACAAAGAAAGCAGTAAGATCTTTGAGGATATCTTAAAATGTCTGAGATTTCTTTTAAATCAGTTCATCTCTTCTGTTATGGGGCTTTTTGACTTCCACTTATCATGTCTAATTCAGGACAGTAACCCTCCATGTGGTTGATATGTCTAGTGTTGAGGAAGAATATTGGCCCATATTGCAAAAAATTAACTTCTAGAAGATTCTTCACCCCAAAAAGGTCCGTCGATAAATTTTAATTTGATCACATCTTTTAAAACAGAATGAAGTTTTCTTTAGCATTGTAGTGTTTTATAATGACTTTTAAGAAATTTTAAGACCATTTTGAATATTTATTATTTGAGATCCCTCAGTTCTAAATTGCAAAAGCTCACAGTTCTAACTTAGAGTAAGTCATTTTATTCATAACCTAAATGTTAATGTTAATATTTTTAGTGCCAGGGACTAGCTTGGTGTTTGGTTGTTTCATATTTCTTTTTAAATTTTTTTAATGTTCATTTACTTTTGAGAGAGACAGAGACAGAATGTCAGTGGGTTAGGGGTAGAGGGAGAGGGAAACACAGATCCGAAGCAGGCTCCAGGCTCCGAGCTGTCGGCACAGAGCCTGACACGGGACTTGAACTCACGAGCCGCGAGATCATGACCCGAGCTGAAGTTGGCCGCTTAACCAACCGAGCCACCCAGGCGCCCCTGGTTGTTGTGTATTTCTATAACTCTGTGAAGCTGATCTAGTTCTTCCATTAAGCATTCAGTACAAAAGTACAAATCCTGGATTTGAACTCATGTCTGACTTAAAAGTTCTTAGTCACTTTAATGTTTATATACCTCCCTATAGTTTAATTCTAATAATGGCCCTCATTAGTTTGTGTGAATCATGATTCACTCATTAAGTCTTTCATTGATTCAGTGAACACATTTTGATTCCCTGCCATGAGCCAGTCACTGTGCAAGGGACTCTCCAGTCCCACAAATGATTTTGATTTAGTCTCTCCCCTCAAGCAACTCAGTCTAATTAAGGGAACCAGATATGTAGAAATATGAGTATAATATAGTAAGATGATTCCTGATAGAGGCATATACAAGAATTTTTTATTTCTTCTTTCAAAGAAAATAAGTACTAGAAACAATCTCTGGCTAACTGAGAAGCACAATTTATGGGGAATATATGGGGCTTTGCAGAATCACTAGGAGCTCAGAGAACCAGATTTAGAAAAGGATAGGAATCAGGGCACTTTGAGGATGGGAGGTGTCTCATAGTAGGAACCATTGTACAGTCTTGTCAAGGAACTTTGGTAGGCAAGAATGAGCTCCAACAGGTTTTGGTATTTTTCTTTCTTTGTTCAAGATTTAGATCCAGGAAAAGAGTGCCCTATCAGTCTAGCCTGGGCCACATCTCTGCCACTTGGCATTAATATCCCAACATGTATGTCCAATGGAGGAATTACCCAAGAAGACACAGAGAGCTGTTATCAAAAGGAGCTGGACCAGATGCTGGCCAGCCATTAAACAGAAATTATCTGCTAAGGGTAAGTATGAAAATGAAACATTTAACTTTCTCAAGTGCCCAAGGAAGGCTTCTAGAGGATGATTTTCAGAAAAATGTTTGGAGGATTAATTTACTTCACAAATAAGTTGATAATGTAAATTCCAGGAAAAAGCAAGAACATAGACAAAGGCAGGAAGGCATGAAACAAACAAGTGTTTGGGGCCAATAATGAGTAAAAAGAAGGATTAATGTCCAGATAATGGGAAACTTTCTATGCCAAGCCAAGAAATTTGGGTTTTCTTTTCTTTTTAAGTTTATTTAGTTTTATTTATTTTGAGAGAGCAAGAGAGTGCCAGCAGAGGAGGCACAGAGAGAGGGGGAGAAAGAGAGAATCCCAAGCTGACTCTGCACTGTCAACACAGAGCCTACCGTGGGGTTCAATCTCATGGTTCGTGAGATCATGAACTGAGCCTAAACCAAGAGCAGGATTCGGACACCTAACCAACTGAGCCACACTGGCACCCAGGATTTTAGTTTCTATTCAGTGATGATTGACTAGAGAACAATTAAATATGGTGACTTTTTTTTTTCTTTTGCCAGCAGTTTTAAATCCATGTCAAGACCAAGACTGTCTCTTTTATTGGCTTTAGCCATCGAGTGCGCACATAACTTCGTTGTACATCTCTTTAATCTGTGTATTCCTCATGATTAAATCTCAAAAGAGAACTATATAATGCTTGCTAATATCCTGTAATTGGTTTCCAGTATCATCCAGAATCTATGTGTATTTTCAAATGACCTGAATTGAGAGAGAAGCAAAGTATGCAAAATTAGCTGATGTCTTATTTTTGTTTGAAGGAAAACAAAAAACAAAAAGAACAGTGACAAGTTGTGCCATAAAATTGACTGAAATGGGTGAAGCATTTAGTTATTTAGTAGACAGTAATTCTATGTACTCATTAAACGCTTATGGCAAACAGTGGTATCCGTGTCAGAACAGAAGAGCAGGTTGTAAACTGGATGAGTGAAAACGTGTTTAGATCCCTGATAGTTACATGCCTTGTCTAGTCGGATTAATAAAAAGTAAAAGTGAATGAAGAGAAATCACCAAGAGAAGAAAGAAAACAAAAGTCAGAGAAAGAGTAAGGGTTTTATTCTTCTCTTTTTCCTTCACTCTGCATTTTCTTAAAGAGAGAGAGAAAGAAAAGAAAGAAAGAAAGAAAGAAAGAAAGAAAGAAAGGGAAAGAAAGAAAAGCAAAGAACCCCATTTATAATGGTTACAGCTTTCTTATGAGCACCATCCCCGTTATAAAGAGATTTGCACTCTCCGTAACTATTCTGGTGCACTCTACCTAGGGAAAGAGCGTATTCTTTTCTTGTGAAAACCTTTGCCAGTTTACCTAAAGCTTCTGGAAGTTTCTTAGTCTAATTTGGAATCCAAAGCTGCTTCTGCATAGCAGTGTTGAAAAAAGAGCCCATGGTAGTTAAATCATTTCCTTTCTATGAGACTCTAACTATCCTCTAATCATCATATAAAGTAACTCATGCCAGAGGGGAAGATCTCCGTGTATCAGATCTTGGTCTTCTTTTTTTGTGGGTGTGATTATGAGATTCCTGACTAAATAAAGCCTCAGGATGGGGGGTGGGGGGGTGGGGGGGAGAAGTCCTGAGGCTTTTTACCTCTAAAACCTCAATCAAGTAAGATAGTATCTGTGGTGATTTTCATTTATGACACCCAGGAAAGGGACAGACATACTATACTCAGTCCATTGCTTCTTATTTCTTTACTCCAGAAGTTTAGTTAAAGCTATTGTTCTTTGGAAAGTAGAATTCTGACTGTACATTTAAATATCTCTCTTTCAGTTCACATATTTGTGATTTCCAAATATGGTGTCGTAGCTGCATCCTTACCATTATCCAGTATATATGAAGCTCTGTCCTGGCATCTGTGGGAAAGGGGCATTAATAGACGCAGAATTTTTAGCTTAAGTTGAACGTTAGGGCTCTGTTATGCCTGGGCTCTGTTTAACATCTCTGAAAATCAAGAAGGAACCTTTGGATTGGCAGGAATTGACGTGGTCAGTTTTGAAAATGCTGTCTTGTTTTCCGTGTATATGTCTAATCACCTTGGAAATTGAGATAATTTGGGTGAAAGTAATAGCAAATGGCGACACAATTTTACTTTTTTAAAACTGGGTATAGAAATGACAAGTTTCAAATACTTTTTTCATTTATAAGGCTTTATGTATGTGTGTTAATGACAGGAAGAGAACAGACTTAAACATCTCACCTTTGATTTTCTCATAAACATACCATGTACATCCTCATTAGCACCGGATAAAAACACAGCTGTTTATTAAGTACAACGCTGGAAGAATGCAGAGAAAATTTTTGTTTTTCTTTAAGTTTGTCATTTCCAATCTCTTTCTTGTTTTTCCTGCTATTTAACACAGATAAATATTCTAATGATAATGATGGTGGTATCAACCCATCTTAATTTAATAATAAAAAGTAGCATAATATATTTGAATTCTTCTAAGTTAGGAAGAAAATCTCTATATACTACCGCATGCTTTAAATGGTCTTCTATTTAATTTTTCCCATGAATAGTGTCTTTCATTTGGGAATGATAGTGAATCAAATTCCTAATAGTACTGCTGCACATTATATAAGACTATTAATGAGGATAAATATTAAATTTGAATAGATATTGCAGGTGTGAGACATCAAATGAGAACTCCAAAGGATTAATTTCTACAGAGGATCATTATTTAAGTTCTTTCCAGCCCTGTTGTTCTGCCGCATAAAACTTACTTTAGTACCTCTCTGGACTGTTATAACATCTGTTGTTCTTGGGGGGGAAAAAGACCTTTTTTTTTTTTTTTTTCCTTCTTCTATTTGGTCAGAAATGGCTGTGTTATTCTGCAATGTTGGCCCAGAATGCCTTGCAGGGAGTAAGCTGTGTTTTCGTGTTCTGACTAATTAATTCCCATGAGATCTGCTCCTTACAACCAGACTCGCTCGCTCTGAGTCCAGCAGTGGGAAGTACTGCCTTTGGGAAGGTCACTTGACAAAGCTGTACTACCCGTACATGAGGATCATCATGTAAATAAAAAGGAGTCTGAATGATAAGATAGGTAAAAGCCAGGGAAGTTTTAGAAAGAGAGAACATGGATCTGAATGATCGCTGTTATTTTTATCAAGGGCTTTTGATCTATCACAGTGAGCAAATTTTCAACTTAGAATATCCACTTGCCAAGTTATAATCGAGGTCTCTTAGCTGTGCTCCATCAAGTTGCTTAAATGTGATTGAATTTTATGGACCAGGTAGAAGAACTTTTGGGAAAACTATCAATTCTTCCCTCATCTCCCTTCAAAAATAAAATCATCCAGTATACAAACTATCAGCCCTCACCTTCCAGCTTCTCATATGAAATAAACTAGTTTTCTTTCCAAAACACTGATTTTTCTACATTTGCCTCCTTGTCCCTACATCTGTCTTATAAAAGAATTGGTTTTCATTTCTTGGGACTGACCAAGAAAGATAATGAAGTCTTTTCAAAAACTCTTTATGTGTGAAACCCTGAAGAAAACCCTAGAGCCTTCTTACTTCTAGCAACCAATTACTATATACAAAAAACTTTCCCCAATTATGAATGCCACCAATGCATCCTGCACAGACTCAATTCCACGAACCGTGTTGCAGCCGCAGCATTCACATAATTAACAGGAAGGCACTGCATGTGGCCAGACCTTTTGCTAATTGATTAAATGAGTCTATTCCTAAATCAGATTCTAATCACACCAGCAGAGCGCTATGGATCACCGCGTCTCTAACAGAATCTGCAGAAGTCCAAAATGTGCATCTACCAAAAAAAAAAAAAAATTTTTTTTCAAAATACTCAACAGAGAGCTACTTCAAAATTGAACCAAACACAGAATAAAAAATTAAAAAGGCCACATTGCTCTCTTGAAATGCCACTCTCTCCGGTTGGCTTTCTTTAGTATTCCCACTTCTATTTGATCCTTGTCCTTTTGCGATTCATTATCCACACCTAAATGATACAAAACATATCATACTTTGGTCCTGGCTTCCTGATTATTTTAGTTAACAAGTGCTGGAGAGTTTCCTTGCAGTTTCCTGGTAAAGCACAAAGCCTCCTATCTGCTTGTCAGTTTTTCTTTTTTTTTTCTTCCTTTCTTTTCTTTTTCTTTTTCTGTTCTTTTCTTTTTTTCCTTTTTTTTCTTTTTCTTTTTTTCTTTTTTTTTTAAGAAGGCCGTGGTGTTCCCTAAGGGTTGTGAGAGGAGTTCATCCCATTGAACTGGTCAGCAAGATATCATTAGCTCGTTGTGTACATGAAATCCAGGGGTTAGAGCACCAAGCGTCACAAGCCAGTTTCTTTACCTCCTTGAGCTGATCAGAGGATCAGAGTATCAAGGAAGGATTAGCACTGACTTGGGATTTGTGTGATTGGTTAATTTATTGCAGCAATGGCAGGCCTTTCATCTATGGCAACATTTAATCAGCACGGCCATGGAGGCTATTACCGGTTAGCTCCTTTCTCAAGTCAGCTAGGGCTGCACCATCAGCCCTATCACAACTCCCCTGAAATTTCCAAATTATCTGGAACAGGCTTTAGCCTCACAGTAATAAAAATTAGAAGAGATTCCTGATAGCACGGGTGGAAAAGGCTTTCACTTGCACAGGGCAAATTATAAATAGTATGAACGTGCACTTTAAAAAAAAAAAATTCTCCACCTCTTAAGAGATGTGCAGGACTTATCACCCCTGCTCTGATCCAAATCCTCATGGTTGAAAATTTATATTAGATTTTATCAGAGAGGCCTAAGTCTAGAAAAATCAATGAAGGTTATCTTTTATGTTGCAGGAACTTGTGGAAATATTGATTTTCATTTTATAGTGAATTTGGAGCATGAGTTGGTAATCACTGCTGAGCCGACCACAATGTTTGCCTACTGTATCTTTTACTGAGTTTTGCTCAAGTATTTAAGATAGTATATTCCTGTTGATTTTAGTCTATAGTGTGCAGACAGATGTTCCTAAAACACAAAGTTGTACTTGATCATAAAAAATACACTCAAAAGCTTTGCACTGACAACGTTGAGTTTAGTATTTTGAGGCCATAGTTTGTCTATAAATGGTGGATTTTGGAATAAAACATACTCTGAAATTATTGTAAATCGTTTCATTTTGCTTTCTTCAAGTTTATAGACCGGGGGAGAGATTTTTTAAAAGTGAAAAAAAAAACTGCACACATACAAAAAGAGATGATTTAAAACACCAGGTTTCTACTAAAAAAGTCAAAAAGAAAGATTTCGTTTTTTTTCAACAGATGAGTATGACAAATAGTGGCCAAAATGTTCCCTCTGTTGTATTTTTTTACGTGTTTTATTCATTCCCTTGAATTTACCAATTTATTTTTTATTTCACTCTTCCATTTTTTTAATTTAACTTAAAATGTTTTATAGTTGCTAGAGGGAACAATTACTCATTTTTGATATGTTTGAAATATTAAATCATCTTTACACCTCATTTGTCACTATTTTTGTTGAATAAGAGTATGTTGTGTTGATTTATCATGGTTTATCTATCATGTGTATCTAAGGTTTTTGTCGTGATAACCTTCATTCAAGAAGAGAAACTTGCTTATAAGTAGTAACGATATGATAGGTTCACGAATATTTATTAGTGACTAAATCCTTCAGACTTTAGCACGACTGTTGCAGTATTTTGTCAGCTTTTCTGAGAAAATAACACCTTTTAATATTCACTACGGATATTTTGAAATGAGAATAGTGTATTTTGTTCTTGTAGTTTATTTTGTGCTAAGTAGTAGATCGTCATTCAGGATCGGCTCTAATTGTCTCCTTGCAGTCCAGCAGAGTTCAGTGACGAAATCCCCTGGTTTCCATGGGTGAGACGTCTTCCTCCTCCCTCTTGCTCATGGTCATTCCCCTGAACTTGTGCTTGGCAGCCGGCAAAGAATCATTTCTCTCAGTCACCACCTAAAGCCATGCTCTATACTGCAAGGCTCTGGGGAATAGCCAGCAGTCGCTTTATTCCTCAGAACGAACCCAAAAGACATCTAAGCCAAGGAATTAACAAGATAACATATGAAAACGCTGAGCCCAGTAGCTGGCATGTGGTAGGGCCCACAGATGGCAGCTACTAGTTCCATTATTGCTTGGGAAAGTCTATGAGGGCACTCAAGAGAATTAATCACCTGTTCCCTGGGCTTGTCCCCCTAATTAACTGGATTTGGACATGTCTGTTCATGGCCAACCTTAGGTGTAATCGTGGCAAAATTGTTTATTTTCCAACTCCCTCTGCCCTGTCCTCCTTATTCTTCCACCCCCACACCCCCTGCTCTTATGCCTTCACTTTCGCTTACTCTTCAGTTCTAACCTAGAGAAATACATCTGAAAGTACAGATGATGGCATAACCTGTGTTCGGATGTAGCTCTCTTGCCCTGACTTCTGTCCCCACTATGCTTCCTCTACGTAGGAAATAGAATGTTGGGATGAGTAGGCACAGAGAATGCTGAGGCTTTGTAGAAAGTCACACTGTTGATGATGGTGCCTGGATTTTAGACCTGGGCTGCTCTCTTTTATATGAGCATTGTTGAAGTAAATTAGAATGTACTAAAGACCCTTGGCTGGAAGCAATGAGGAGGCAGTTGAACCAACTTAAAGAATAGAGAAAGTTTATTATCACAGCTGTGGAATGTCTTATGGAACCCAAGGGGACGAATTCACTGGGCTTCAAGATTTTTTTAGTACCAACGATTCTCAAAAACCAGCAGGACACCTTCAACGTTTGTGATGGCTCCTGATTTCTCCTACTCTGCTCCACTTTCCTTTCTTTCACTTCCAGCCACTCCTTCAGTGGGGAGAAACCTCTGTCCTTGACAGCTCACGGTTGTACCCACCAACGTGATATATGCCTTTGACTCTTCCATTTCTATCACTGAAAACACCATAGAAGGGACTTACTGTACTAGGACAGGAAAAGTACCCATCCCTGGACCAGGACTAGAAGGTAAAGGAGAAGCAGTTCTCAGAAAGGTAGAGATTGTGGGCAATTTCACATGTGTCTACTATAATTGGAGACAATATAGACTGCCTTCCCAATCTGAACACCTCTCATGCAGAAAAAATGTTGATTTTATTCTGTGGAAGCAAATTATAGGAGGGTAGATTATGATCAGTATAAATATGGGATGTGCTTCCTTGTACATTGGTGAGTTTGTCTCTTTGGTTACTGGAAATATTCAACTTTGGGTAAATAAACCCTAATAATATTAGTTGCTATAGCATATATTTCCTACCTGACCTACTCTAGAGGAGAATCCTGTGTTAACTTAAACCTGGCCCAGGTAAATTTCAAGATTCTAAAATTAAGATTCATCAGATTCATAGTCTGATAAAGATTTTATTACCTTTGCATATTTTTATTTATTTTCATTTTTGCTTTTTCTTTCTTTTCTTTCTTTTCTTTCTTTCTTTCTGTCTGTCTTTTTCTTCTTCTTCTTCTTCTTCTTCTTCTTCTTCTTCTTCTTCAGAGAGAGAGAGAGAGAGAACATGCACATGAGTGGGGTAGGGGCAGAGGGAGAGAAAGATAGAGCATCTCAAGCAGGGTTCATGCCCAGTGCATAGCCTGATGCAGGGCTTGATCTCATGAAATCAAGATTCACATGCCCGACTGACTGAGCCACCCAGATGCCCCATTATTGCATACTTTCAAAGTGAATTAGTACCCAAAATACCTCATGTGTATGATGTACATGTGTGCATTGTACATAAGTGAATTTGTATTTATTATGCATTTGTCTGCTTGTGACATATTTGACTTCTGCTAATTTTGGCCACAGACATGGCATTTGTATGCACTAGCACTGAGCATTTTACATAGTATATTCTAGGCTAAATTTTGATAAAAAATTATTTGGGAAGTGACACATTCGAACCACAGAAGTTTAGAGGTGTTCATGGCTTTCTCATCACCGTTGTCATTGGTTGCATAAAGTCCACAGATTAAAAATACCTTTAAAATCAAGTCACATTATGTGATATCCTCCCCAGTCGAGAGACTGGACTCTAGACAGCTTACTGATAAATTATTTTCAATAAGCTTTAGTTTAGTCTAAATGACAAACTAAACTTTGATAGACTAATAAATGTACTGTGATACACAGAGAATTACTGTGATACATTTCATGATTTTTGCATCATAGAGTAGTATGCATCCTCTCCCCACGTGGTAGCTCTTTGCTGACCCAAATTTTGTGGTGTTAGGCAACTGCAAAGGGATGCCATACCAAAAGGTGCTTCAGCTTTGGTTATCTGACGTAAAATAAGACTTGGCATAGAGCATTTTACAGCAATGGTGTACAAATGTAAAATTACATGGCTTCTTGCTGATATCACCTAGGGATGTGCAAATGTTTTGTCACTGAGTTATTATGATATATGATTGTACAGATCTTTATAACATACCAATTGACTTAGTCTGGGGGCAGAATAAAAACTTATATCAAAGATATTAATGTACAGTGACAAATGGTTCTACCAAATTAGCAATACAGAGTAAGGGCGGTTAAGGACAAGTATCTTTGTGAATGAATATATATGTTTTCCCCACCAAAGCGTGGCTCTTAATTGTTAGGTGTTTTCTTTTTCTAATTGATGAGCGTGGCTCCATTTGTGCATGTTTAGTCTTACTAAAATTTTCATGTCGCATGGTTCTGTAATAGCTCTCATCTCTATATTTAAATATCCAGAAACTCTTTGAAAATATGGAAATCGTGATCTTTTGTATTAGACTGTGCTGGTGTGGACCCTAGCTGTATCACTCATTAGCAGTGTGACAGTCGTAAAGTTAATTGATCTTTCTCAACTTCAGTTTCCTCATCTGTTTAAAAAAATAAAAGTGGGTCGTGGAATTCCAATTCTTATCTTGCTTGGCTGTAAAGGCTTCAGTGAGTCATGTTTTGCCCAGCCTATTACTCCCTCTGCACAAAATAGTTTTCTAGCTTTATTTCCATGACAGGGTGTTCTGTTCTTTTCACCTTACAGGATGTACTTTCTCAGTTTCCCTGGCTGACATATTAACCTGTAAATGCTGGCAAATACCAGGGCTCAGTCTTGAGGTTCTACTCTTTTGATGATCTCCTGCCCTAGGGCTTTAACTGCCAGAAATAAACTAATGATTGCCAAATTAAAATCTCAGCCCCAACCTCTCCTCTGAGTTCCAGACTCCTATTTCTAACTGCCTACTTGACATCTCTGTATCACAATAAACATGTATAGATCAGAACTCCAAATGATAAACCCTAAAATCACTCTTCTCTGAGTCTTTTGATAAATGCCCCTACTATTCACCTAGTTGTTAAGACCCCAAACTTAGGATTTATCGTTGATTCTTCTCTTTTCTGTACTGACTTTATATTCAGCAAGCCAGTGAAGGTCACTTTCAAAATCTGATCACCTTCTCCCACCTCCCCAGAGAGCATACTGATTGGGGCCGTCATCATCTCTCACCAGGTGTCATAGCAGCCTCGTAACGATTTCCTTCCATTCGTGTCCCCTAGAGACTGTTCTTCAGGTGACACTCAGAATACTCTTTTCACATATAAATCACAGCATGGTATTCCCCAAACCGTGCACACTTGAGGTGAAATCTGAACCCGTTAGCATGGCTAGCAAAGCCCTACGTAATCTGGCTTTTTCCTAGGTCATCTCGTTCCATTGTCTGTCTTGTTGACTCCCCCATGGCTGTGTGGGCCTTCTTGCCTTTACAGAACATGCTGAATTCCAACATATTGATGTCTCTGCATTCGCTATTCCCTCTGCCTTGGACATTTCAGCTCTGAATCTTCCCATGGCACACTTAGTGACACAGAATCAGTGAAATACTCAGATGCCCTCTCTGTAGCAGGACCTTCTCTAGAATAAAATACAAACCAAAACAAACAAGAAAATCTCTATCGTTGTCTCTTTTTATCTTTGCTCTGCCTACAGTTATAGTTATTTACCATTGATGTGTTTATTCTTTTGTGTCCCTATCAAGAGAGTGAATTCTAGGAGGACAGGTATCTCTTCTATTTCACAATTTCAGCAGCACCTAGAACACACCCAATAAATATTTGTTGAAAGTATGAATGAGTGAAATAACATCTTAAAAAGATTTTTGTTTTACTTTTTGAAAAGTTTAAGTCATCTCTTAAACTTAAGTTTAAGTTTAAACTTGAAAGTTTAAGTCATCTCTACACCCCATGTGGGGCTCAAACTCATGACCCTGAGATCAAGAGTCTCCTGCTCTTCCAACTGAGTCAGCCAACGTCCCCTAAAAAGATTTTAGCGTAGTGTTTGGGAGTTCAAGAAATGTTCATTTTCATTCCTTTTCTCATTCTTGAGTAAATTCCTTTGAAAGGACTCCTGTGTAAAGCTATAGTTTGCATAGTCATTTTGCTTAAAACATTAACAATTCTCAGAATCTCTATTTGGGTTTTTCAGATACCAATGCCATTGCAAGACAGCTGAAATAGTGAAAAAATCTGACCCAGGTTCAAATCCTGACTTCACTACTCTTTCAGTTGTTGACCACAGAGGAGTCAATACATTTCTGAATCCCAGTTTTATCACCAAAAGTGTGATTAATAATTTACCTCAAGAGATATTTCCTCCAAAGGGAAAATAATACATTTGTTTACCTTCTGTAATATTTGAAATTGAGTGGACATTTAATAAATATGACTTATATCTGAAGATAGTAATTTTGCCCAAGTTAATATTCCCAGCAAATTAAATTAGCAACTGATCTACTCTTTCATCCCTATCATTAATATAATTGATAAATAATCCCAGAGGACTGGCAGTTGTAGATTCTTAAATGCTGCTGTTGAGCCATAAGTAACTATTCTTTGAAAATCCCTTGTAATTAATTTCTGTGTTGATTTGGAGAACATGTATGTTAGTATCTTTTAGGACTTTTCGAGTATTTCATGTGAAATGGTAGTTTAATCTAACGAGAATAAAGATTTGTCGTATCAGCCTGGTTGGTTTCTCATTTTCATAGGAGAAAATGGGGTGACAAAATTATATTGATTTGTTGAGACTTGTCCAGTGTAATACTACACTTGTCTTTAATGCACTACCTCTTCAAAAATATATAAGTCCATTTGGTATAAGTCACTTAAATATTCTTCAGTCATTTTTCTTGACTGTCCAGCACAGTTTCAGATTCAAGGTTATGTTCTGCATGTGAGCTCTTTCTTGGTCCTCTGTGCATCTCTGAATCATGACGGTTGGGGTCTACACCAAGTTTTGATGTCTTCTCAAATTACCTTATGTATAAGTGACTTGGCCCTTTGATTGTAAACAGTAATAATTTTTCTAAGTACTCTCTCAAGTACTCTCAAAAAGTACTGTTCTTTTTCCCATTAGGTGACTTCTTTTCCCTCTCACATATTATTTATATTCTAAGTAAATAAACCAGAGACAGACAACAAAAAATAAACAAAAAAAAATGGTTGGTGTGTGTGCATGTGTGTGTGGAAACCAAGATGAAGCAAGTATTTATCTGTCTTTTTCTCATCTGCTCTTAAATATTATCTCTCCGCCTCCCAAAGAAGATATAATGTTTCATTATATTGATTTCATTTTCTACTTCATAGGCCTGATTATATGTTTTACCCATTCTTCTTGTGTATATGTATTTTTTGAATCTTAGATATTTTAATTTGAGTTGGTATCGTATGTCGATTGAGAGATCAGGCGCTAGAGTCAAAAGCCTGGTCTTAAATCTGGACTCTGTCACCAGGGAGCTTGTGGTTCTGGGCCACTTACTTTACCTTTCTCTGTGCTCTATTTGATCTTGTGAGTGGAGATATTAATATGTCATAATATTAATATGGCATAATCCAAATTTTCCAAATTTTAAAAGAGTTTGTGTATGTGAAGTACAAAGCACAAAATCTGGCATAGTTAGTAAGCACTCAAGAAACACTGACCATTCTTGTCATTAAGTTAACAATAAATTATTACTGGCTGTATTTTCTGTCTCCCTTGTGGAAAATTATACATCATCCTTTGGTAACATTCCCACTTTGGCTTAATATTACGGAATTACAGAATGTGATAACTTGAAGAAACTTATTCCAACCCTTATTTTCCAAATAATAAAACCAAAGCTTTGAGAAACGACTTAACTGATCACGTTTCCGATTAAAGGAAGCACTATTTCCGATAGCCTGCTCACAGTTCTTCCCACAGTTTGTTTGATTTGCTTGGGTTTGGTGATTAGAAGAAAGGAAGCCTTGTCTTTAATTGACATGTATCCCCCTGCTAATTATCCTCAGTTATACTGTTCTTGGGTTGAATAAGGCACTCCTCTTTGTAACACTATATGAACTTTCTGATAAAGCTGACACGGTTTTTCCCTCTTTAATTTTAAGATTTCCACATAGGTTCCTCAGATCTTTTCATACTGCTTGACCCTCTCTCTTTCTCAGCTGTCCCTTCTATAGATTTACAGGGTTGACTTACAAGTAGGAGCACCCTAATTGTGTGGTTTTAGAGAAAGGAAATGGATGAGCATAGGGGAAGGGAAAAAAGAGAGGAGGAGGCAACCATAAGAGACTCCTAACTCTAGAGAACAAACTGAGGGTTGCTGCAGGGGAGATGGGTGGGGGATGGGCTAGATGGGGGATGGGTATCAAGGAGGGCACTTGTGATGAGAGCACCCAGTGTTATATGTAAATGATGAATCTCAGAATTCTCCTGAAACAATATTATGCTAGAATTGAAATAAATATTTGAAAGAAAAGTAAGTAAATTTTAATCCAAATAAATAAATCCCCCCCCCCCAAAAAAAACTGGTAAAGTGGCAAAACCAGTTTCTTTCATATGGTTGTCCATTTCTCCCATTGATTGATACCTGGAATTCTCTGATGCAGATTTTATCTTTTAAACTTAAAACTTGGTTTACTGATGAGATACAGATGCCTCCAGGTGAGAAGGTACTTGAAAATGTATTAAAGCCCATCTGATGAAATGAAGGATCTGAGAAGAGAGGAAGGGGACACAGAAGGATCCTGGTGTCTCAGAAGAGCAGCTTCTCTCACTTTGTCTCTCGTGCATTAACACCTTTCATTCTCCCAAATCATGAGTTCCGTTTGATTCAGCAAATGCTACGCGAGGAAGTGACCTTTGAGAACCATTATTTCATTCTATTCATGGAGACGGAAACTGTTCACTCCAAAGAGTTAAATGTTTTTATCCAAAATCACTGATTTGTGGCACCAGATAGCTAGCCTTCTTTATCATCTCACTAAGCTGATCACCTTCCACTAAGTAACTGATACCCTAAAGTCTGCTCTACCCTCAAAGTCTTGGCCGAGTAAGCAAGGCTCCACGTTCACTCTCTTTTATCTGCCTGAATTGGTAGCGAGCCCTACTGCTTTCGATCTCAACATCTAAAGTAGATTTTAAACATCTTTTTAGTTACATGTAGTTGATATCTTTTAAATATGTAGTTAATTTGATATCCTTAACAATCAAATTTATTGGTTACTGTTGCATGTCACATGTTCTTTTACATGTTGATCATGTTGACTTCAGGGATTAATCCACACAAGGAGGGTGCACTGTGTACTTTCTGTGAACTCCCAACCAAAAGAATAATTTGTTAACGTATCAAAAGCTTTTCTAGTTCTTCCTACACAATATCATATG
The DNA here is from genome assembly GCF_016509475.1 of Prionailurus bengalensis. NCBI lineage: Eukaryota > Metazoa > Chordata > Mammalia > Carnivora > Felidae > Prionailurus > Prionailurus bengalensis. The sequence continues at coordinate 51,037,198 of NC_057353.1, forward strand.
TAAAGGTGAGTGTGTGTGTGTGTGTGTGTGTGTGTATGTAAGAAAAGCTAGATAAATATACAGGTTTTTAAACTTGGTGTCTTTGATAGAAATAGATCAACATAAATGGAAAGTTGAGTTTTTACAGAAGCTGAATTTTATCTTATTATTTAAAAGAATTTTTTTAATGTTTATTTATTTTTGAGAGAGACAGAGCACAAATGGGAGAGGGGCAGAGAGAGAATGAGACAGAATCTGAAGCAGGCTCCAGGCTCTGAGCCGTTAGCACAGAGCCTGACATGGGGCTTAAACCCATGAACTGGGAGATCATGACCCAAGCCAAAGTTGGACACTTAACCAACTGAGCCACCCAAGCGCCCCTGAAGCTGAGTTTTATTTTAAATGTGTTGGTTGTGATGTGATAGTAAGAAAAAAATGCAAATATCCAGAGGGAAATATGCTTAACGAAGACTGGGATGTGGAGATTGGCTGGGAGCTAAAGGTACAGTTCGAAACCCCTTTGCTAGTAGTGGCATTGTTATTTTACTAAATACAGTATGAAGAACTAAAATTATAGGCAGCCAAAGTGATTTATGAGCACTATTTTTAATCAGTCATAGAGTAGCTATTGATGAACTGTAGCTGGAGTATATTGGTGTTATCGAAATGCCAAAAATCAGAGGACTGTTTGAAGAAGGAGAGCAGAGGTGATGGAAAAGAATGTAACCAAATGAAATAGAAGCAAACGTAATGACAGGGACACAATAATAAAAAAAAAAAAACAATTACAAGCAATGTATCAACAAGTACAAAATGGCATAGTACAATTATATTCTGAGGGGACAGAGGAGGCTGAGCTGAGGGACGGAGGTTAATTGGGAAATGCTTCCTCGGGGCAGTGAGAGCTAAACAAGGTCTGAAGGAAGTGATAGGGATGAATTGGTAGAGAGGAGCAGGCAGGGAATTCAGGATGGAGGGAATGGCCTACCTGGAAGATGAAGGAATAAATCGAGCCATGTGTAGAGAATAACAAATGGGCCATTTTGCCTCCAGTAGAGAGCCGAGGTGAAAACTATCAAGACATCCTTCCAGAAAGGTTTGAAAGGGGAGCAACACGGAAGCAGTGGAGAGTGGGTGTTTACAAAGAACCTTGAATGCCAACAATACACTTTGAACGGTACAGACATTTTCATGTAATTTGATTACATGATTGAGTGTTCAAAATCTATTAGTGAATTTCTAGTGCACAGCCTCCTGTTGTCCAAATTACATGGAAAAAATTATGTGTTCTTACTCCCCTCCCCCTTGCTGGTGAACTCCCCTTTTTTTGTTGTACCAAGAGAATAGAGACTGCCTGACAGATATTTGTTCTTGGCTAAAATTCTGTATAATGCTTTGAAATATTATTCTTCCTAGCAAATGCTAACAGTTGCTAATGTCATTCAAAAATAGTTGAGGAAAAATATGTTTGTGAAACATACAGCTTTTGCTGTCACATTATTTCCCGAGTGAAAGGAAAATACAGTAGTAGTCTGCTGTTTATTGAATGGGAATCCTTTAATGTTGTCAAGGATTTCATCAAACTGATGCCTTAAATAAGCAGGAAATCACGTGCCCTCTTATTCAATGTCTGTTTCCTCATGATGAGGCGGCCACCCCACTCAGCTGTCCAGATGGGACTACCACCCATCACCGTCCTCTCAGATAGGATAACCAGAGCATAACTACTGTGGAGCGATGCAATTATGAATTTCTGGAGGGGGAAAAAGAAGAGATAAGTGCAGGGAAGTCAGCTAACGTGGTACGTGGGTAGTTCCAGGCAGCAAAAGGGTTAATCAGATTTTCATTTTAGATAGTCGCCTTAGTAACAATCAGGGAGCCCAGGCTGTATCTTTTCCATTTGTAGGGAATGTTTAGATTTACAGAGTAGCTTAGCTTATTATATACCTGCCTTGATTGCTGGATAAGGCTTGTGATTAAAAACAGAAAAAGATTCATTCTTATAATATTGTAAAGAAGACCAAAACATTAAAAATGATGTCACTGATGGTCTAGGGTTCTGGAAATTTACTGAAATTAGAACTCCAGTGGCGACAGGGTTTCTTGAAAAGTTAAAATAATGACGGTCTGATCTTTTGCTTAAACTTTTAGTGAAAATGAGTCTGGGTTCCCCATTTATAAGAGCAAATCTGAATCCAACAAATAACACTGGCTAACAGTGCTCTGAGAAATTGGACATCAACCTCATCTTTCATGCCCAGTTTGCACTGAGCCCTCAGAGATGCCATTTGTTTGTATTAAGTGCTACGTGGCCCTTCAATCAGGAATTGAAAACAAAAATATATGTAACATGTTGGAAAAGTGCCTATTTTGAGAATGTCTGGAAGAGTGGACCAGTGACACTAAAATTTAAGGTGCTTAATTTATCCAATGGCCAAACAGCAGGAAAACAAACTGGACACAGTGCTGTTCTCATGGCCTCAAACCTCACCTGGAGAGACAGATTTCCTAAGGGCAGAGAATAGCATTCAGTCTGTTTGCCAAGACCAGGTCTGTCTGGAGCAGCTTCTGCCAATTAGTGACAAGTGCTATGTAGTGAGGCCATGATACACACAGCGCTCCCAGAGTTCAGCGGTTTCAGAAATTACTCTCTGAAACAAGAAGAACACAATGCTTGGGAGCACAGTTCATTCCCGTTCCGTGGTAGTAACTTGGTAACCGGTGAGCCTACTCACAACATCTCAAAAGTCAGTATGTCAGGCAACCGCAGCCACTGAATTTATGCATTATTTACAGACAGCTTCTGACTTGCTTTTGCTTATTATATTAACTTAAAAATGCCCAGAGTTCCACCTTTGCCATTCTGCAAGTGTCAAATATTTAGCCAAGAGAGACACTGGAGAGATTTCAAAACAAAGCGAACAAACAAACAAGAAGTTGGAAGATTTAAAGACTCTGCTCAGATTTGGAGGAAGGGTGAAGAAAGTTTTGTAAAGCGGGCACCGCTTACTGATTACAGGTCTGTCAGTGCCGTAGTGATCATTCATACCATAGCATCCTTTGGTTTGGTCAGTGCCTTTCTTGCAAAAGCTGCTTCGCCAGTGGAAGTACGTGTGTTTGTTTATTTCATGGTGGTGGATACACAAACAATCATTTTGGAGTGTGGAGGAATTTGTGAGGTAGGACACCTATGCCTCAAATGAAGACCTGTGTTTGAGGGGCTGATATGGCTGAAGAAACTCCAAGGATGAGGGGAGAATGCTTTTGGAAGCTGGGAGGCAGGAACAGCAAAGGAAGAAGGCAGAAGAAGACAAATCATACTAAAATTTTTCCCGGGGCCAGAGAAAGATAAGGAAATATCCTGCCTCCCTTTCTGTCCTTCCTCTAACAAATGACCCTTATTCCTGGACACAGGAATTTATACCTAATGTGTAGCTAGATTAAGAGCTAAATAACCTTCTTGTAATCTAACCTTGAAACTTTACCGTAATTTGCAGTGTTGGTTCTATGCCAGTTCTTTGCTCAGTTCGAGGAAGATATAGATTCTTTTTGAAGAAAAAACAATTCAATAGGTTCAAGGTTTCTAGAGATTTGCAGACTGTCATTTGAAAAACTCTAAGTTAAGGAAATTAAGATATTCTATTTACGGTATTTCATACGTAAATCTTCACTACAAAAGACATGATTTGCCATCCTGCAAGGTAAAACTATATTTGTTTTCTTGTTTCTTGTGTTCAGATCAAAATGAAGACATCAAATTGGAAAAAAAAATGCCCATAAATATTGAAGACCCCAAAGGGGCTGCCGCTTCTGGGTTGAGAAACACTGGTGAAGGTGAAAAATGTATTTTGAGTTCCAAATGGTGCCTTTTACCAATGAACTTTTAGAGTCCATTTATAACTAGGACTTCTTGTATTTAATCATTTCACACTAATTTTTCCCTGGTTTGAATAAAGAATGTCTTCAGCACGGTCATCTATAATAATGTCATTCCAACGACGCTGAAAAATAAAACAAGATCGTTGACAGAAAAACAAGCTATAAATATTTGGTTAGAGTATGGAAGAATTTTTCAAATGTCTAATAATATATCGAGACTTGGCTCTTTATTGGAAAGTCTGTGAACTTTCCTGTCTCCTGTGCTCTCTGTCTCTACAGGGTCACTATATATTTGAATTGTCTGCGTGTCTGTAACTTTTTAGCATGTGAACCAGGGTGTAGTCAAAAAGACAGATGTTCCAAAAAGCTGAAATAAAGAAGATAATTTTCATTCCTGGGGAAATAGTGGAAAGTTTAAAGAGGGTTATTTTCTTTGCCTTCTTCTAAATTCATGGGTGAAGCTTGTACTATCAACCACTTATCTGACAGAATCGCCCTCCATCACCATTGCAAAACCAAGCCACTTTCACAATTATTACTCTTCTCTTAATTCTTCAGTCAAGCCACCGATTGCCTTGGGAAGTTTTAATACTTACCCCCCTCCACTAGATTCGTGAACCTTTTCCTCTCCACAGTACAAAATTTAAAAACTTGCAGACATTTTCAAAATAACTGCTCTTTTATGACCTTTACTATGTTCACGGCTGCCATCATGCATGGTAGGTAATCAGTACCTATCTTATTGATTGTTGGTTTGACTGCTACTGCGTTAAATTTATTTCAGTTGTCAAAACTATATGCACTAGTTCCCCATATCTTCGGTTTTGCTTTCTGTGGTTTTGTTACCCACAGTCAGCTGAGGGTCACAAGCCGGTGAAACAACTTCTGACATAATGTCACAGGGTCAGTAGTAGCCTAACACTATGTCACCATGCCTGGGTCATTCCCCACATATCATCTCATCATATGGGCCTTCTGTCACCCATATGATGAAGGGTGACTACAATACAATAAGATATTTTGAGAGAAAGCCTACTTTTATTACAGTATATTGTTTATAATTGTTCTATTTTATAGCTAGTTATTGATCTCTTAATGTGCCTGATTTATAAATTCAACTTTATTTCCAGTGTGTGTATATATAGGAAAAAACACCTAGGGTTCAGTTTCAGGCATCTACTGGGGATCTTGGAATGTATTCCTTAAGGATAAGGGGTGCACTACTGTATATACTTAAGATTAATGTGCTGACCAAAATTATGCAAATTAAATGGCATAATTAATTTGAGATTTCCAACCGGTTTCTCAGTCATCAGCCAGGCAAATGATGGCTGAGGTCAGTAATGATGTTGCCCTACTCCACAGTTTTGGTGGAAAGAGAGAGAGAAAGGGGGGAGTGGGTAGGCAAGGAGTAGAAAGGGAAAGGGAGAGTAAGGAAGGAATGAAGAAACAAAAGAACACTGGAGAAGATGATTATAGAGAGCATCGATCATTATTATTGAAGTGTCAAAACATTGGTCGAAAGCTAATGAATTTTTGTTAAGGATATAAGTACTTTGAAGAAAACAATAAATATGATGCCAAGAAAAACGAGTGAAAAAATGACTTTGTAAAAGAATGTTGAATGGGTTCTCTGAATTTTGATGGGAAGGAGGGCAAGAAAACTAAAAGATGAAAGGAGCTCCAGGTAGCTTTGGTGGACATCTGTTTTGTCTCATTGATGAAGAATAAATGTTCCCCGAGGCATCCTGAGCTTCTGACCCTGAGTATAGACGAGGTCCCCATTGAATCCATCAATTTCTAGGCTTACCCACACTCTTGTTAAGATGTGGGTATTCATGGGGCGCCTGGGTGGCGCAGTCGGTTAAGCGTCCGACTTCAGCCAGGTCACGATCTCGCGGTCCGTGAGTTCGAGCCCCGCGTCAGGCTCTGGGCTGATGGCTCAGAGCCTGGAGCCTGTTTCCGATTCTGTGTCTCCCTCTCTCTCTGCCCCTCCCCCGTTCATGCTCTGTCTCTCTCTGTCCCAAAAATGAATAAACGTTGAAAAAAAATTTTAAAAAAAGATGTGGGTATTCAGTTTAAGGCTCTGTTAAGAGGAATGTGGAGAACTTGGCTAACTTCCAGAGGAGAGCAGTAAAAATAGTACCGTGAGAAAAGATTAGGGTTCCAGAATATCAAATCATCTTGCCCAAAAAATAGAAGGCTAGTATATGATGTAACTGCCTTTCAAGGTTGAGGAGACAGTACCCCTCAACTGGAATTACATCTTCATTTTGGAAAACTCAAAGCAAATGATTTTGCATTACAACTGGACATGTTCAGGTTAGACCCTCTTATGGTTAGACTTTTGGAATCTAATAGTTTGCCCCCCCAAAACCCCAAATTCCCCACATGTCATAAATTATCTCCAACACAACTTTTAGTTATTTTACTTGTTTTTTATCAGCCAATCACAGATCATTATATTTTTCCGAACAATTTCAGGAACATGCATTATTTTATTAAACGATATCAGAAGTCCAAGATGTTACCTTATTATTATTTCTGTTTCTTAGCCTGGATTCTTTAAATATGAGCATTCCTAAGGGCTTGCTTCATGTGTTTTGAAATACTCTTGCATTTCTTTGATTTTAACTTGTTCATGTGGAATTTCCTAAAAGGGGTTTTTAAAGCAATGCTGGTTCATTCGTTATTTTCTCAAGTTTGTAAATTTCATGTGAAAAACTTTCACTAAGAGCCACCCCTCCTTAAAATCTTAGTCATATTTTGTCTTCTGTAATAGTATACCCAAAATAGCTGAGCAATTCTGATGCCTTTTCTTTGTTTACCGATTTTAAGATCATTATGCATACTCTAATGCATAATTATAATTATGCATTCATGATGTTACTTGTGCTGGCTTAACTCAGAAATAGTGTGAAGCAGCTAATCTCGAAGCTACAGGCTGTTTCCCATCACTTAGATTCTGATCAGAGCTGTTTGTTGAGTCTTATTGGAACGCGGACTCTATGTGCTCCAGTCCCACGGCTGGACCCTTCGTTTTATCATTAGTTTCACTCCCTGCCCTTTCTTTTTCTCTCCAAATCTCTGCTTTCAAGACAGGAAAACTACAAGATAATTTGGTTTTCTCGCAGATGTGTAGTCTATCCACAACACTTAAATGAGAGGGATTTCTAAAATTATCCATTTTATTTTTAATCCACATTTAGAATTTTATGTAATAAAAACAGACATAGGGCCATTTCTCATGCTTGAGACTTTACTATCAACTGGATTTTCACTGAGTTTACTTTAGTGAAACTTAAACTGGTCTAGTGCAAAACTGCTAACCTTTCTTCTGTATGTTCTAGAGTAGTGTGATTTTGGCCAAAGAGGAAGTTTGTGTATCTTGCATGATGTGCCCTTATCAACAATGATTGCAACATATTCATTTTATGCATATGGTAGGAAGGATGCTTTCTACAACACTGTAAAGGATAGTAACATTAAAAAAAAACACTAGAGTCTTGGTCATTTGAAACTGAAATTTGGGTTAGTCTAGTAGCACAACATGGAAATATATGATCAAGCTCGTGCCTTACCTGGGGGGTGCACAGTTTCAAAAGATATGGAAGACAGAGCCATAAATAAGTTATTTTGCTCTGCATAAGTCAGAAGGCAGAACAAACTCTGAGTTTGTAGTTTAACCTTTCCTTTCTTAGAGAGTTGAGTTAGGGAAAATGTACCTTACTGTGAATTAGTGACATTGTTTTGTGATTCTCAAATGTAAAGAGAGGAGCCCCATTAAAGAGTATGCCTGGATGTATGTGTATTTGTTGAAGGGCTTTTGTCTGCTTCTAGAGGCAGGGCACCAGTGTGTCATTTCATTAATATATTTATAGCCACTGTGATTATTTAATTTTCTAAATATCAAAGGACACCATGAATTTGTTTTTGACATAAAGAAAGGAGAGCATAGATTTTAAAAGGCTGAGTAACACTAGACAAGGCTGTTCACAAGTTTCTTCCATTTAGTGTACATGAAGTTCTAGAACCAGAAAGTGCCCTGAATCCTGAAGTCCTGGTCTTTTCTTTTATTAATGAAGAAACTGGCTCAGGGTAGTAATCTATTTTGACCAAGGTAATCCAACCACTTAGAGGTAAAGCTTAAACCTAAATTTAATGAATTCATAGATCATTTTTGAAAATATATCTAGCTAACATACTAGCATGAAATAGAAATTACAAAAGAAAAGGTCATAGACTTTGTAATTATGAAGGATTTTGCTTTGGGTATGGTTTGGTTGTCTTTGACAAATGAGACAACATATTTAAAATTTGAAATAACAACTTTAAATTATGGTAGTTACATTAAGTCTTTGTTCCAGCACATGGTATGAGAAAAATTTGCATTATTTAAAAATTTTGAACTAGCTCAGGGATTCCCAATTTAGAATCAAGATAGGGGAGTGGCGTAATTAGGAACTCAGTGTCTAGATCCTTTTCAAGTTATTTCCCAGATGCCCTAGAAGCACATTTTTAGACCTTGTAGGTACTAGTAAAAACAATAGGTAGAAAATTTGGAGTAATTTCAACAGAATATATTATTTTATAACCAGTGTGTAGGGCTTTTTATCATAGAAGGTGAGATTTTATTCAATTAACCTTAAGTTGCCGTTAAAATCTTTTATTTGTGCTACTAGTAGTTCAGTTGTCTCCCCACTAGCCAATTTATTGAGTAGTTTAAAAGCAGTAAGATTAGTCAAAATAGTAAAATCTCTTACACATTTATAGTATGCTATGTTGATCATTCTGTTGATGTCTGGATAGAATAAATTAAATAGGCATAAGACTTCTCATAGACATTTAACTATTTCTTAAATTTTTCTCCATTTCCCCAAATCAATATACATAATTATAAATCCACACTTATTATTTGTCAGGTATCAGTGTCAGCGATTTATAAGTATTAATTTATCTCACATCACATCAGCCCCAGGAGGTATTATTATTCTCATTTAACAGATGGGGAAACTGATGCACAGAGAAGTAGAGTTTACTAAGGTCACACCACAGATGAGTAGCAAAGGTTGGATTTCAACTTGAGCAATCTGACTGTAGAACTCATGCTTTTAGCCACTGTGTTAATTGCCTGTCTGTTAAGTCTGTAGTATGTGAACTGAGGTTTCTGCTTCTTTTTTCCTCATTGTGCTGCTCATACTGAAGAAAAATACTGTCTGTCATAAATAATATTTGAATCACAACTGAACTCTTTGGTTTCAGACCTATTGAATCAAAACAACCACCTTGTTTCCACCTCTGCCCTATTTCTCCCCAATGGTTTTTACTGAAGGCTCCTTTTTGATTTCCCAATTTGACCTTGAACTTCCATTGGCAGGTGAAACTGCTCTGTGTTTTGTTTTGTTTTGTTTTGTTTTTTCAGTCTACCTGTGAGCAATCCAGTTTAAGCTGGGGACACGCTAACTGCACTCAGACTGAGATATTTCTTTTAGTAGAAACTTTCCCCCACCCCCATCAGGGCACCAAGACTATACAATGCAGTTAGGTTCCTTAAGTAGATACACGCAGAGGTTCTGAAGAGTGGAATTGACCAATCAGACACAAAGGCCTGGCTGGACTGCCTTGCTGCCCAGAGTATACATCAGTACCTCACTGTGAAGTACTATGATGAGGCTCTACTCTGTCTGTTGACCAGTGGGCACCAAGAGAATTCATTATTCATTTGTTCTTGTATAATCAGTACTGAGTTGAGTGAATTTTAGCCTAAAGACACCTTGGATCTCATCATGAATTCTGCTTATGATTGAAAATAACCTTTATAGGCTACTTTTTAGTCATTGTTTGTTTACCTGTAAACATTTCTATAGCTATAAAAATACCTGCAGTCATAAAAATAAAAATATTAAAAGTATTGCCTGTTTTTCAATATTTTTAATATCACTAACTAGACTATGTTCGGTTCTGTTCCACTCATACACCCACTTGATGCCTGATATTGGTATTTAGTATCTCAACTAGACTTTCAAGACCCAAAACTGTGCAAATGTGAGAAATAATTCACTATAAACCTATAAATTTCACAGCTCAAAAAACCCCAAAGGTTATTAACGAAGCACCATGCAATTAGCTTATACAAAGTGCAGCTAGGAATCATGCATAATGTAAAACAGAAACTGCTAACCACTGACTCATGGAAGATCATTTAAGCTAGTTTTTATGGACATGAAGAATTGATAGTTAACACAGTTCCTAAGAAGATTCTTATTGTTTTGACACCATGGAAAGAATTTAGTTTCTTATAGATTTACTAAGAGAAAAAATAGAAAAACAGTTCATGGTTAAGGCAGTTTCCAGCAATGTGAATTTGAACAAGTTGTTGTATATTTTAGAGTCTCGGTTTTTACCTATATAAAATGGACATAACAATGGAATTGTGAAAATTAATTCAAAAAGTAATTCAGCATCTAAGGGTGCCTGGGTGGCTCAGTCGGTTGAGCGTCTGACTTCGGCTCAGGTCATGATCTCACGGTTCGTGGGTTCGAGCCCCACGTCAGGCTCTGTGCTGACAGCTCAGAGCCTGGAGCCTGCTTCGGATTCTGTGTCTCCTTCTCTCTCTGCCCCTCCCCCGCTTGTGCACTGTCTCCCTCTGTCTCTCAAAAATGAATAAATGTAAAAAAAAAAATTAAAAAGTAATTCAGCATCTAGAATTTTAGCATAGTTAATGCTTAATGAAATGATATAAATCATATATTAGAGAAATGCATCACTTTTCCACCCAGCCAAAATTCTTGTTTTACTGATAATTTTGCATTTTCATGGAAACATTTTTTTTATTAGTAGTAATTTTATAAAGGTTTTATTTTTAAGTAATCTCTACACCCAACATGGGGCTTGAACTTACAACCCCAAGATCAGGAGTTTGCATGCTCTACCGACTAAGCCAGCCAGGCACCCTGGAAACAAATTTCTTTAGGAGTGTTGGAAACATAAGCCACACACTCACATACAGTAACATACCTGGTATCGCTTTAAGCTCATTATATACATTAACTCATTGAATCCTCAGAATAATCCTATGACATAAATACTTGCTTGTCTTATACTTATTTTAGAGATGAAGAAACAGTAGTTAAGTAACTTGCCCTGCAAACTCAGCTTGGCACCCAAGGGCAACTTTTAAAATTTGACTATTAATAAAGCATAGTAAGTGTGGTAATTAGTATATGCTTAAAATAGTATATACATAATTTATCTTGACTACATTTTGCAGAATATTTCAGTTTTTGAAATATTTTAAATATATTTTTGATATACTTTATTTCATAGTAATAATAATTAAATGAGTATATAGTAAACTGTTGGTAGAAGTAGAAGTACATGGCTTAAATCCAGCAATAAATGAATAAATGATTTTATAATTGGGTTTTAGATAGAATTATTAAAATATAAGCTATAGGGGCGCCTGGGTGGCGCAGTCGGTTAGGCGTCCGACTTCAGCCAGGTCACGATCTCGCGGTCCGGGAGTTCGAGCCCCGCGTCGGGCTCTGGGCTGATGGCTCAGAGCCTGGAGCCTGTTTCCGATTCTGTGTCTCCCTCTCTCTCTGCCCCTCCCCCGTTCATGCTCTGTCTCTCTCTGTCCCAAAAATAAATAAACGTTGAAAAAAAAAATTAAAAAAAAATATATAAGCTATATTTTATAGATTTTCAGCATATACTGGAGAAAGCCTCAGTATTTTTAACTTTAAAATTAAAGTGTAGGGGCGCCTGGGTGGCTCAGTCGGTCGAGCGTCCGACTTCGGCTCAGGACGATCTCGCGGTCCGTGAGTTCGAGCCCCGTGTCGGGCTCTGGGCTCACAGCTCGGAGCCTGGAGCCTGTTTCGGATTCTGTGTCTCCCTCTCTCTCTGACCCTCCCCCGTTCATGCTGTCTCTCTCTGTCTCAAAAATAAATAAACGTTAAAAAAATTTTAAAATTAAAGTGTAATCCGGGGAGCTCCTGGGTGGCTCAGTTGAGCATCCGAGTCTTGATTTTGGTTCAGGTCATGATCCCAGGGTCTCAGGGTCAAACCCTGTGTTAGGCACCACACTGAGCATGGAGCCTGCTTAAGATTCTCTCTCTCCTTCTGCCGCTCCCCCGCCCCCACACTCATGCTCTCTCCCTCTAAAATAAAAAGTAAAATAAGGTGTAATCTTAAATTCTCATGAAGATTCTTTAAAATGAGTGGATTAGACACTTCTCATCTATTACTACACTGTCATTTGGTCATGGACCATCAAATATACTTTGATATTTCCAAATGTATTAGTCATATACTTGAAATATCATGGGATGGATTATAAATATTGATTTAAATAACCTATCTGTATGTCACTTAGGTATTTTTATTATCAGTATACTGTGAGCATCTAGAGGAAGTGTGGCTTTCATCATTCTGTTCCTAAGAGTTTTTATCTATAGTAGATATTTAATAAATATTTGTTGAATGAATAATGAATATACCCAATTTCTAGTAAAGTATAAAGTGATTATTTTAAGAGCAGAATAACCTAAATAAGTCTTTTAAAATAGAAATGGCGTAAAGAAATCGAAAAATAGCCAAACTGTGGAAAGAGCCCAGATGTCCATCAACTTATGAAAGGATAAAGAAGATGTGGGTTATGATACACATCACACTCACATATGTATATGTATATGTGTATGTATATGTATACGTATGTGTATATATGTATATGTATACGTACATATATGTATGTGTATATATGTGTGGAATATTACTCAGCCATCAACAAGAATGACTTCTTGCCATTCGCAACAAAGTGGATACACTGGAGTGTATTATGCTAAGTGAAATAAGTCGGTCAGAGAAAGACAAATACCATTTGATTTCACTCATGTGGAATTTAAGAAACAAAACAGATGAACACAGGAGAAGGCAGAAAAAAAGGGAGAGAGGGAGGCAAACTATCAGAGACTCCTAACTGTAGAGGAGAAACTAACGGTTGCTGAAGGAGAGGTGGATGAGGGATAGGCTAAATGGGTGATGGGTGTTAAGAAGGGCACTTGTTGTATTGAGTACTGGGTGTTGTGTGTGAGTGATGAATCACTGAAGTCTACTCCTGAAACCACTATTACACTATATGTTAACTAACTAGAATTTAAATAAAACCTGAAACAAACAAACAAAAATAACGGTTATCGTTCACTACTAATTAGAATAATTTTATTTGTAACATTACATCTTTTATGTGGCAAAACCCACATCTGGACAATGTAAGCCAACTTGGTCCAACCTTTAATATCATGTACTCGCAACTAAATACAGAATTTAACCCCTGGTGTTTGCACTCAACCATTAAGTTTTTACAGATGTGTTAGTTTGTCATGTTAACACTAAGTTTTCTTTCTAACACACATGTTGATGCTTTTATTCATATGTCTCCGCCTTTGTAAAGAATATGGTTTGAGAAATTTGTCCAGGGGCAGTATTTATAAAGGCTTATCTCATTTGGTTCTGCTTTCATAGCACGTTCCTTTCGTTGCCCCAGATCCACAGGTATGTTGCACAAAGATCCCCTGGATTGGGAGCTTGTAGAGGTGAATCAGTTTCATTGGGTGGCATCTTCTTCTCCTTATTTTTCTCCATGGGAAACAAAGCAGCGTTCTTCTGGAAGGGAAGGCTACTCTCATTGAGTTGGGCACTTGGCTTTTATTCTCTGGAAGTACAGAATTAGTATAGTCCTTCTGCATCTGTTGATTTGGAGAAAAATATTGAAAACTACTCTCATGGTCAGAGTCTTACTTTACATACTTAATTTAAGTGTTTGCAATATTCTTGTTATTAAAATGTCTCACAGATTAGATAAGCTTTGTTCCACTCCTCTATAGCACCTTCACACTTCCGCCAACCATACTGCCAAGCTCTTAAGCTTTTGCACCCAACTTTAAATAATTTGTCTCGTAAAAATCTGCTTTCCCCAAAGGTGCTATATACATCCCAGCACCTATACATCCCAGCATGTACTATATGGTTTAACAATGCCATCATTTGGCTTTTTTCTCTTTGGAGACACCTTTCTCATTCCTATTCTTCCAGGTGATGTTAGACTCTTAACATCAGTTTCAAATCGCAGGTATATTTTAAGTTCAAGATATAGGTGAGTTCTTACTACTCTATGGTTATAGAGGAAAATACAGGTACAAATCATGAAAACAAAGCATGTATATATAAGGAAAAAACCCTCTGCATTTGGTTTTAAAATTTACTCTATTGCTAATACCAGGATTGCCCTTTTTCTGTGGAGGGGAAAAGCTGATATTAAGATTGGCTAAAATGGTAATAAGGAGACAGTCTAAAAGGTGTCCGAAAGATTCATTACATAGTGCAGTGGATTAATTCATGAGGGACAGACATATCTCAGTATCTGAGGATGACTTTGTGCAGGATATAGCTTTTTCTTTCTTCCACAGAATGCCTTTGGGGTAAATCGCAAAAAGAGACTGCTGAATAGAATTGACCACTATTTTTTTAAGTGTAAATAGGTCATCGATAGTTGAATGTGTGTGTGTGTGTGTGTGTGTGTGTGTGTGTGTGTGTGTGCATCTGCAGCACACTCCGTATAATTCTTCATACTAACATTTTATTTTGACCACACCACTGACCTCACCGTTTTCCTTGGTATTAATATTCCAAGGTAAAGTACAGTAGGTGGCTTTATTTACTGCATCAGCAATTAAAAAATAGTAGTGTTTCCTTAAGTCAGTATAAGCCCAGTGTATTAAATTTTCATAAATATCTTCACACTCAAGATTTGAGTTTAGACTTGACAAAAATTCTATAGTAGAAAGTCTTACGATGTTACTGTCAAGCTGGAAGGACATATGAGATCATCTTACAAAGCAGAAAGATGCGACATATGAGAGGTTAAATGATTGATCCCAGGTCACACAGCTGGGATCACGGCTTTCCGGTCCCTGCTCCCCCCCACAGGTTTACGTCAGGGGGGATACTCGAGAGCAGTTTACTTTTTCCTTCCCAAGGCTTCGGTGCTGACACTCTTTTGCACATTGCACTAGGTGCAAGCCCAGAAATTCTGCCAGGAGCAAAACAACACTCCTTAAACACTCTGTGACTTTCAGAACTGTATAAAATAAAAGGTTGAAGTTAATGGTTGCCAGCTTGGAGGGAGTAGTTCCTCTTCGGAGCCAAATATATGTGGAGAACAGATGAGACTGTGGGAGTGAATTGGCAAAAGGGAAAGAGAAATGAATCTATTCTTTTTTTTTTTGAAAATGAAAGTATAATAAATATCTGGATAATTTAGTTGTTTGTTATTCATTTAGAGATTCTTCCCATTTGTAAAATGAAAAATCTGTATCTTGCATGTGTGTATTCTTAAACAGTAATTTTCAATTATTTTTCTAACTATCATGAAATAATCTTTTTTCCTGGAAGTAAAGAGATTATTTTAATGACCTGGATATATGGAACTGTGCTCACTTTCTTAAAAGATCATTCTTTCTCATACTGAAATTTCTATCTTTAAGCAGTGACTCATGTTGTCATAATGGGTTTCCACAATTTTGAGAACTAAAAGCAAATATACCTCAGAGATAATGATTATTTAAATTTTTGGTTCTTAGAGATAAAACTGTCTTTGACATAAGGAGTATGGATGGATATAGTAGCCAAGAATTCTATCATTTTATTTCACACTCACTTTGTTTTTGAAAAGTCTCTTATCGTGTTTGAGATCCCACATACCACAGTGATCTTAAAGACGTTTGTTAGCAGACTTCTCTGGAATTTCACTCTCATGCTGTCCTTAAAGGATATTTTGTGGAACTGTGCTCAAGAGAAATGCTTTTCTAATGACACCTTCCTAATATTTCCATTCATAAATCTATTCTGTGCCTAATGGTATAGTGTCGTGGTCCTTGGTAGGGCACATCATGGATGCCTTTCCAGTTTAGACTTTTTATGTATTTCCTAATTTAAGACTATTCTTAATTTATTTGAACTTGAGTTTGAAAATGTGTCTAGCACATCCGTCTTTTTCAAGCAAGGGAAATTTGATTATCTTTTACTAAGTTGAGTTTTGTTGTTTCCTAAACAATTACTGTAGCTAAAATACTTGGTATGAGTTTGAAAGCTCCTAAAGTTACTTCTTCATTTGTTTCAAGTTTTTATTTATGTATTTACTCACTTAACTAATCTCTGTATCCAATGTGGGGCTCGAGCTTATGACCCCAAGATCAAGAGTTGCATGCTTTTCTGAACCAGCCAGGTGGCCCTGGTTACTTCCTTAAATCTGTTTGTGTCTCTCTTTCTCTCTCTCTCATTTTTAGACACAATAAACAAAAGGAAGGTGGCAATTCTTAGTCAAGGGATATCCCAGTGTAGTTCAGTGGCCATTTTATTATTTTTTAAACAGAAGCACATGATTTGCATGGAAACACATGAAAAGCCTAGTCATGTCTGAATGATGTCTGGCATTAGTTAATCATGGAGAATATTTAGGTGTTATTGCTGAGAACCTGTTTTTATATCATCGCACAGATAATGTTGACCCTACAAGACCACATGGAATAGAGTTATTCCGTTTATGTAGCCTAAAGTGATACTCTGTTTTTTAAAGAAAAAGAAAAAAAGTATTGGCCTCAGCAGGATCAAGCTCAAACCCTGTATAACTTTTTAAAGGATTTTACTAAAAGCCACAGGTTTGGTAGGTGGAAATCTTCATTCTAAAATTTTTTTTTATGTTTATTCATTTTTGAAAGAATGTCTCTCATTTTGAAACAATGTCTCTCTAGAGACAGAGTACAAGCAGGGGCGGGGCGGAGAGACAGGGGACACAGAATCCGAAGCAGGCCCCAGGCTCTGAGCTGTCAGCACAGAGCCCAACACGGGGCTCCAACTCACAAACCGCGAGATCATGACCTGAGCCGAAGTCGGACGCTTAACCCACTGAGCCACCCAGGCGCCCCTGGAAGTCTTCATTCTAAAAGTCTAGTTTTTAAATATTTTAATTTTTTTAAGTAAATCTCCACCCAACGTGGGGCTCAAACTCACAGTCCTGTGATCAAGAGTTACATGCTCCACCAATGGAGCCATCCAGGCACCCCCATACTACAAGTTTTATAGTTCCAGTCAAATCAGTGATGTTGAGACTGTATGTCACGCACAGAACTACTGAAAACATAATTGTGTAGGGCCTTGCGTTATTACTTGACATTTCTCCCCACTCTGGGTACTCCAAGATTTTAAGTTTTTATGCTCCCATAGGATAGACTGTTTGTGAAGGGAATTTTTAAATTCAAGCTCACTGTCACTAGAGACATCATACAGTTAAAGGGAGAGTGATACAATGTTTTCGTGACTTTCAGATTGTGTTTAAATGTAATTCCAGTGTGCAGAACCGCTTGGATATATTAACTGAAACTTTTACTGTGTAGTAAATACAAGGTCAAATCACATACAGTACCATTTTTCTTTTTCATTTAGATGTAGGCAATAATTCAGTTGGGGGAGATTGGCTTTTTTTCTGGTTCTAAATCTAATGTCTACAGTGATTTGGAAAATTTTCTATGCCTACTCTCAAATATGTTTTTATAGCTGGAGAGAATAGAAACAGCTATTAATTTTGTCAACTAAGCTTCAGCCCTTTTCACCTATTGCCCAGTTAAGGAATCAACACGCCGAGAGCATTTTTATCCACATCGAACTCCATCTCATGGCATTGGCTTGAGATTCCCTAATGAGATTTTGTTATATTTCCCAAACTGAAGTCAATGGAGGCCAATTTTTCCATCAGGTGACACTTGTAGCTCTTTTAAAAGGCTGTAAAGTCAGGCTCTTCTCATAGGTCAGATTTTCCTAAGACTTCTAGCTCTTCCTAAGCCTCATTTTGGAAATCTTCAACAAATATTTCCAGCAAAATTTGGAGTCCCTAAGACAGCATTATGTCACCAGTTTCTTGGGTTAGAATTATCCTCTGTTCTTTACCTTTGGGCTGTCTACTTTTATCTCCATTAACCTTTTGGCTTGAGTATAAACATTTATTGAAGGCTACCTCCTTTGTCGGTCCAGTAACTCCAGAGGTTAGTGAGAAGTGGATGCTAGTTTGACCTCTTTTATCCACATTAGATGATTCTAATTATTCCTAAGAAATGACACTTTTGACCCATTTTGTCCTTGTCAAGTTTGTCTCGTTGTAGGCTGTCGAAGCATGAAACTCTGGGTTCAAACAGTGTCCAGGAGTGCACATTTTTCTAACTTGCAATGTGGAGCCTCAAAAGTGCACACTATTTCCTTTTCTTTTTAAAACGTGCCAGTTTAAATGAAACTCGGGGCTCCTGTTATGTACCTTGAATTGATTTATTACTGAAAGAGACTGCCTAGATATAAAACGCAAACTTTAACCTGTAAGAACCCATGGGTAATATTGAATACGGGGGAAGAAATGAAAAAAAGCTTTGCATAAGTGAGGATAAGCTAGGTTTTGCTGAGGTTGCAAGCAACTCTAATATCACAATGGCTTTTTACATAAAAAAAAAGTTCCTTTCCTTATCACACTACATGGCCGTTGTGATTGCCAGGGCTTCCTCCTTGCGAGCTCCCACGATCACTGCCGCAAAGCAAGGCATGGCGATGAGTCCATTGGCCCTTATAGCTTCTGTGTGGAAGTGACATGAGTCATCTCTTGTTCAATTTTATTGGTCACATGAAGTCACGTGGCCATGCCTGACTTTAAAAGGGATCTGGAAAGTGGAGAGTTGGAAACAATTTATCAATAGCACTGATGACTACCGCTGTGTTTAAAGAGTTTGTCTCTTGATTTTTATGCTAATAACTGTAGGCATTACCAGCACCTGAGAAAAACAAAGATTCCGTAAATGCTTTTTGTACATTTTTAGTTTATTTCTTCATGTAGCTATTTAGCAGAAGTGTTACATGCATCTACAGTGTAGTAAACACTGTGCTGGTTGATTTAGACAACTGTCTCTGAGAAAGAAACCATTGTCTCCATTTTACACATGTGTAATCTGCAATTCACGACATTCAGGTTTAAGTGATTTCCCAGTCGTGGAGCCTGCCCGTAGCACATAGTAGGATTCAAACCTAGGTCATCCGACTCCAAGAAAAGTAACATCCTTTCTGTTCTGCCTCGACCATAAGGTCAACAGTAACTCATGAAATGTTTTAAATACTTAATTGTAGAAGTGGAAATTATTACAGTCACCACTATGTATTTTCTTGTACTTTAAGACAAGAACATTTAGTATAGCTAATAATTGTGGAATGACAACGTAGGTTTAATGTTATTCTAAGAAGCTGTTTTACACCTTTCGAGTACATTTGATAAGGAGCTTTAAGTGTTTTTTTAAACTGTAAGTCAGTAAATATGAATCCCTTTTGTGTTAGTTTTCTATTGCTGCTGAAACAAATTACCACAAATTTAGTGGCTTAAAACAGCACAAATTTATTATCAGTTCTGTAGGTGAGAGGTCCAGTATGGATCCCATTAGACTGAAATCAAGGTGGAATGCATTCCATTCCTGAGGTTCTAGTGGAGAATACCTTTCCCACTATTCAAGCTGGTGGCGGAATTCAGTTCCTTGAGGTTGCAAAACTCAGGTCCCTGTTTCCTGCTTCCTGAAACAGAGTCATTCCAGTTTCTGGACACCACTGTGCTCCTTAGTTTATAAACTCAGTATGCCATCCTCAAAGGCAGCAAAGGCAGGTGGAATCCTTTTCATTGGAGTTCCTTTGATCTACTGTGTTGCCTCTCCTGTCTTCAGGAACTCAGGTGTTCAGACTGGGCCTGTCCAGATAATCTAGGATATTTCCACCATTTCACAGTCCTACACCTTAATCACTTCTTTAAAACCCTTTGCCCAAGTAAGGTACCATATTGATAGGTTCCAGAGAATTAGGGCATGGGACTACGTTTTTATCCACTCTCTTTCCCAACATATTGTGCCGACTGTATGCTCTGTAGGATACTAATAAACATCTTGGTCTTATGTTCTTCATTTGTGAAATTAGGGAGTGAAACTCACTGAACCTTGAAGTTGCTTCCATTTCTTAACATTCTAGACTTGTATGAGTCCTTATGATAGAGACCTGGGAAAGTGAACCTAATGATCAGTGTGGATATTATTGTTATTTTCTATTCATGGATTTTTCTGGAGTGTAGATTTCATATAATCCTGGCTAACTCCTTCCTTCTCACACTTGGTAATCTTCTTTGAAGTCAGTCAATCTCTACAAAAGTTGACTTCTTCAGAAAGAAATTGACTTACCTCCTCAAAACTGTAATAACTG
Organism: Prionailurus bengalensis; assembly: GCF_016509475.1. Classification (NCBI taxonomy): domain Eukaryota; kingdom Metazoa; phylum Chordata; class Mammalia; order Carnivora; family Felidae; genus Prionailurus; species Prionailurus bengalensis. The sequence continues at coordinate 51,057,379 of NC_057353.1, forward strand.
GTCCCTTGAGATTTTTTATCTACTTATTATTTACTTCACAGCTTTGGTAGAGCTTTCAGCAAGTTTTAGCTACATTTTTGCTTTTGCTTTATTGATTTAGAGTAAAAGAAATTGTTTTTCCTTCAATTCAGTTTCTTAATAAGTCCGATTCTATCTATGCCCAGGTTTCCAAAGTTTTAAAAGGTATGATGCCTAATGTACTATTAAGGAAAGATGTTAATTAACTAGTTTTATTTGTACCATGAAATTAATTCCTTTGAGTCTTAATTTGCTTATATACTAAATGGAAAAAGTTAATACCTAAGCCCTCGAGTTTAAAAATCAAAAAAGATAATTGAACGGAAGTACAGTATCCAACATTTAGTGTTCAATAGATGTAAATGACTAATATTGTTGTAACAGTAGTAGTGGGGGGGGGGGGGATAAATCATCCCAGTTTGCCAAGGAGTTTCTCGTTTAAAGGCTGAAAATCCAGCATCCTGGGGAACCCTTCAGTCTCAGAAAAACCCAAATGGTTGGTCACCCCAGGAGTCTAGCTGGAAACAGCTAGAAATAGATACGATGTTCTCCTTTTACCAGCCATTTGACCTAAAAGAAGTCATTAATCTTTGAGTTGCAAGTTTTTCTTTTTTATCTGAGAATGGATATGAAGACTAAATAAAGTAAGTGTCTAACAGAAAACCTGCACAAGTAGCATAAGTAATAGTACCCTTATTCTTCCTGGTTAAATAATCTTTACTGGCTTCCTTTGCTTAGAAATTTAAGCATAAAAGGTTTTGCCTGATATAAAAAAACATCTTTCAAAATAGCTTCTAACCTGCCCTTCCAGACACATTGCTGTTATTCCTCTCCCACCTGTCAGTAATGAAAATATTGATGATGATGGTGACGATGATGATAGCTAATACTTATCTAGTACTTTCTACAAATCAAGAATGGCTGTAAAGACTTTGTAAGAACTCAAAAGCAAAGTATCCCAGAACCGCTCACCATTGCCTGTACTCACGACTCATATACTGCTCAGACTTTGTCCATGGCATACCACCAATTGCAAATTTTCCCCATTTATCCTTTAAGAGCCTGTCTAAATGTCACCTCCGCTATGATATCTTCCCAGAATCCACAGGACAGAACTTTCTTTCTTGCCCTGCATTAATCCCAAAACAATTTACACATGACTTTTCGCTCTTATCATGCAACTGTTTGCATTATATTCAACTTTTTTCTTAGGTATCTGTATCTTTCACCAAGAAGAAAGATGCCTTAATATTGCTAGCACCAAAAAACACAGGACCAGGATAGAGGTGGTTTGTATATTCATAAGATGAATGGAAGATTATAGTATCAGCAAATCAACTGATTTACTTTACACTAAAATATTTCCTAGAGAATTTAAATGATCAGTATCTATTTTTCATATTATCTGTGGAAAATTGTGAAAGCTGATTTACTGTGTAGAAATCCATGTGGCTTTAAGAACTGTGGAGTGTAAAGATTAAATAAAAAGTATGTCTTTCCCATAAAATAAGAATACAGGGGCGCCTGGGTGGCGCAGTCGGTTAAGCGTCCGACTTCAGCCAGGTCACGATCTCGCGGTCCGTGAGTTCAAGCCCCGCGTCAGGCTCTGGGCTGATGGCTCAGAGCCTGGAGCCTGTTTCCGATTCTGTGTCTCCCTCTCTCTCTGCCCCTCCCCCGTTCATGCTCTGTCTCTCTCTGTCCCAAAAATAAATAAAAAACGTTGAAAAAAATTATTAAAAAAAAGAATACAGTAGAAATGGGGGAGGTGCCTGTTGTTGAAATCTGTTATTTAAAACCAGAAAAGAACATGTGTTACAAATAAGATCGCGAAATCTCCTACATAATAACGGTCTACCGAAATGGTGGGCTCTCTCTTGTGACTCGTTCTGCTTTTTGCCTGGAGACCTGCTGAGCCTGATCTGTGGGTTTACCTGTTTCTCTGGTAGTAAAGGGAGCTGACATATGCATAATTAAGACCTAATATTAATTGGATATGGGTCATTATCATTTCAGATTGAAGAAGCTTACTTGCCCTCAATTGTGTTTTCAAATGGAAGTAAATAAAAATGGTCACTCAGACTGATAACCGTAAAGATAACTTGCTAACATCTTTGCCTGTATTGTTAAAAAAAAATAGTATAAAATTAATTCTTTTCTACAGGCCTTTAGACTGTATTCTTCTTTCCTACAGACTATATTTTCAGGGATAATTTCTATAGTTTGCTACTAGAGAAGTTTCTCGGAATGTGTAGAGCACCAGATAAACGTTTTTAATGGTTGTACTTACCAAATATTAAGATGTATAGTTGAAAAGTGAACAATTAAGATGTGTGGTTGAGGGGCGCGTGGGTGGCGCAGTCAGTTAAGCGTCCGACTTCAGCCAGGTCACGATCTCGCGGTCCGTGAGTTCGAGCCCCGCGTCAGGCTCTGGGCTGATGGCTCGGAGCCTGGAGCCTGTTTCCGATTCTGTGTCTCCCTCTCTCTCTGCCCCTCCCCCGTTCATGCTCTGTCTCTCTCTGTCCCAAAAATTAAAAAAAAAAAAAAAGTTGAAAAAAAAAAAAGATGTGTGGTTGAAAAGCGAACAATTTAAAATTGAATCAAAGA